>NW_025234486.1:0-7021 GCF_018294505.1 Triticum aestivum | reverse complement strand
GCTATCCTTGATATGAAGTCGTGGATGCTAAAGAACAACCTGATTTGAGATGAAAATGTTTGAGCAGGGAAAGGAGTTGCGGAAGACAACCAATAATAATGAAGGACTTTTTTACTTTACTCAGGGGAAATCTGGAAGACTTGTATTCTCTTTGTTTTCACCCCTAGGGGTACATTCCGATCTTCTTCCAACGTTAGACTGGGATTTTATCACCTTTTCTCGCCTTGTAGCCACAACCATTATATATATGATCCTAAAAAACAATTATGTATATTACAAAAACAACAATGATTTTAGAGTAGGATTTTCCATGATGAATTCTTGACGTGCATTCATGCAAGTATACCAATATTATTTTGTAGCTAATTTATGAATGCCCAGCCTAAGTCGTGGTGGCCAATATAAAACTGCAATCCCACACATTAAATAAAACCGGCCACGTGCTTAGCTCAACTCAGGCTCACTTTCGGCCCACTTCATCTAGCATTTTGAATTGCACAAACCAGTTTGACCGAGACACAAGAAGGAAAACGCGCTATGCAACACAAAAGAACACTCTCCTGCCTAAGATTGCACCAAGCCATAAGCAGCTTCCTCTTCTTTTGCAATGACTTCCATATAAGGAAAATGCAACTCTAAACATTTTAAATATGCTTCGAGAAGTTTCTGGGTTCGTAACTGCATGTAAGGATGATATGAACTGCATGGCCGATACAAAGATCGTTGTTACCCAAAAAAAATACAAAGATTGCTGTTGCATGCTCTCGCATTACAGCTCCCTTGCCATGTATCGCACGTCGTTGGCGGTAAAGTCTCGTCAATACTAAATTAATTCACCCTTGATCCGATTTATTTCTTTTTCTCTTCCTATGATCTATATAAAACATAGAGTTGACTTTGATCTAGGTGCTTGTACTCCCTCCCTTCTATAATGTAGTGCGTATAGTTTTTTTCTTCTGAAAAGTCAAAGATTACAAACTTTGACCAAGTATATAGAGGAAACTATTTATATCTACCATACCAAATATATAAAATATGAATCTACGTCTTATGATGAATCTAATGATATATGTTTGGCATTCCATATGTAAATGTTTTTCTCCACAAACTTGGTCAAAGTTTGTGAGGTTTGACTTGTCAAAAAGCTATATGCCTCTTTGATCTTAAACTTAAGAATGTTGGTTTTATATTGTGGAACGGAGAGAGTATATGTTTTTGGAGTGGACGATGACGGGCAGAATATATATAACACACTGCTCAAGTTAACACAACTGCAACATATTTCAGATGATACATGCCAGGGGCATATAGCCGGTACAGTATTTAACATGATGATACAAACCCCTGATTAGGTGGGTCATTTATTTGGACACCACAACATCACACACTTTCACGCACTTACACGAAATGATCACTGCATGCATGCATAATGCTAATGCATGACAGGGAACTTAGGCATGCACGAGACATATAGATGAACTGAAACACAAACTGTAGTAATATGTAGAAAGCTGCATGCATGGCATGTGTACGCAGCATGGCATGCTTGGACAAGTACGTCGATTGATCAGAGCGGGCAGGTGAAGCCGGGCGGGCAGGTCTTGTGGCACTGGTTGAGTAGGAGGACGAGGTCGACGGGGACGTTAAGGTTGATGACGCCGAGGACCTTGGCCCTGATGGCGGTGCAGAGGCACACAGCGGCGTCATGGTCGGCCAGACCGGCCAGCAGCGGGCAGCACCGCTCGTTGGGCGGCACGCCGAGCCCGAGCTTCACGAGGTTCAGCACGGTGGCACACACGCCCAGCTTCAGCGTGTCGATCGGGCACGTGCCGCCGTTGGTCGATGGAGGTGGTGGTGGGGTCGGGGTCGGGCAGTGGGGTCCGCAGCCACCATGCACAGCGGTGACCATCAAGTTTAGGCCCAGGAGTAGGAGGAAGAGCTTGGTCAATGGCGCCATTGCTAAAGCTTTGGTCGACAGGAAGCAAGGCTTACAATAGATGGGAAGGGCTTGTAGGTGTTGTGCGTTTGGGTGTGTGGGAGGTTGTATTTATAGCCCGGTTGCACATACGTACGACTACCCTTACCCTTATTGATGCAAGTGTGTTGATCCCATGATCGATCATTCGAGTTTGATTCTACAACTTAACGTAAACTATAACAAAATTCATCGACGTACGTGTATCCCGATGCGCTAGCCAACAAAATGTTTAGAGCGAGATATACGCCCGGCAATTTTTCAATACTTGATGGGCATGCGTATTTTCAAACAAGCTCCACACACAGAATAGCGGTATACTAGTGGCTGGAATGCGCCGAAGATATACTGTGTGATGACTTTTCTGCCATGGCCATGCATGTTGTAGTTGCTAAGTTCGTTGGGTACCATGCATGGACACGTATAGCACATGCATATTATTTGGAGAGCAGCGGAAGTCAACTATAGATGTTCCATAGCTAGCTTTGGCTTATACATGCATGGTCGTTGGTGTGGACACTTATCCAGGCACTGGTTTTTAAAGAAAATGCTCAATATGTATTATAAATCTCAAATAAATGTTCATCGTGTATTTGAAATTTTTTCAACATGCATCAACTGTTCAATGTGTGGTAAAAAAGTAGACATGTATTTTAAAAAATAAATAGAAGAAAAAAGATAAGGAAAAACACAAAAAATAGAAACGTCATGGAATCTTCCCAAAACCAAAACCTATAGAAGGTTGCATGAACCGCTCCATAGAAGCTTCCGAAAACCGCAAAACCTCTATTGCACACAATAATTGCGCCGGTCCACCATGTCGATCTCCATAGGCGAGCACAAAGAAGCAGCAGTTTTTAGCATTTGCGGTAGGAGAGGCCCAGGAGCAGATGAACCGCATGGCCTCGCATGGTAGTCATCATTTCCTGGCCCAATCGGATGTACAGGAAGGCCGAAGCCTAGTGCCCCAGCTGGCACTGGTGCCATACAACTGACACATTTCTTGTAAAAACTGTATCAACCAAGTTCTCATTGAGGTACTATTTCTCCATCTGTAGCCGTGCCACAAGACTATCTAGAATCTAGATTAATCTCCACGCTGGATTGGTTAGAAGAGACTGATTATAAGTTCTCATGTCTCTGAAACCCATTCCTCCCATAGTTTGGAAGGATCTTCTTGTCCCAAGGAAGCTAGGCCATCTTGCTTTTACCCTTCTCCACTCCCCACATGTAGGATCTTCGCCCGCACACAATCTTGCAAACAATGCAGACCACTGCAGCAGATTGATGTCATTGTGACATGTGAGACCCTCGCATGCCAAAGAAAATGTGTCAAATCCCGAGGTCTTCTGATGCAAATGTTTCAATAATGACGGTGGGAATTTTATGATGGCCCTAGTATTTCCTTTGTTGAGTATATGGGAAGTTCTTCCATTTTTAGTGCATGCAATCTTGGCCTCGAGTGTTAGAATAGCGCATTAGCGGCAAAATAGTCCTCGTACAGAGTAACATGCCCATGTGCCAAGCATCGATTCAACGCTTGATGTCCCACCAATGAACCGTTGAAGTTGACAACAAGCTCCTGCCCACACTTTGTTTCTTCAAGAAACGCCGTCACCGTCTCCGTTTCGTACCCATCTTCCTCATCTAAAGAAGGCAAATCCATGAACTCAACATAGTCGTACTTCTCGTCATTATCCATTGTGTTTGCATCAAAGAAAAAAAAACACAACGCCAAGAAATTTCGCTATGGCATTTGACCGACCAGTTGCTATGCACGGCCTCCATAATGGATGTCGCCGACATGGGCGGAGGGTACATGGATGATGCCCGAATCCGGCAGAGTGCGGCTGCAGCATAGGCCTAGGCGAGCAGACGCATAGAGCGGGAGAGGTCCCAAGGCATGGTGAGTGTCGGGTGGGGGACTACTGGGGCGGTGTCTGTCTCCAGGAGAAGACGAGGAGGGTAGGATTGTGAAAGTCCGCATGCTCTAGGTGAGGTTTGGGGTGTCGGAGTCCGCTGTGGTGGAATTCTGGACTCCCCCAGAGCTCCCTCGATTTGGGGCCGGTATGTGGGATTTCGGATGCCCGGACCGATCCGTTCCAATTTGGTGGTCCGTGGTTGGTGTCTAAGAGTGTCCGAACATTTGAGAGTGTTTTGGTGCCTGCGTTGAACATGCCCTTACGAGTGGAACATGCATCTTCTCAAAGAGAGAAAATCACATGAAATAAAGTTTCAAAGAAAACTTCGTGGAAACCACATTTGGAAGTTTAAAAAAATCCAAAAAAAACTGGGATGTTAAGAGGGTGATGGTCAGCTGCCATGCGAAATTCCAGGTTCAAACATATTATGGTTTATGAGCTATGAAAAGAACAAATTCAGCTATTAATCGTGACGTTTACTGTTTTGGCAATATTCAATGTTGATTTTCAATTTTTTTCATGCCTCGTAAATTGCAATGTGTTTGAACTTGGGAATTTCACATGATAATGGAACATCACACTTTAACATCCGGTGCTTTTGAGATTTCTTCGAGACTTTAACACATTGTTTCCCAGTGGTTTGCATCGGTTTCCACCCACACTTGGTTTTCATGTAATATTATATCCTTCTTCGTCAAAAGAAAAGGAAAATTAGAAGCTTGCATGCATGCACAGCCCGGACATCTCAGATCATAAAAAGGCATGAATATCCCAGATGATACAAGCACATTGTTACAGAGTTTCAACATACTTTTATTCCACGTACTTATGCATGCACATATACATGCAAGTCTGGTACAGTATTAATTCCAACAACACAACACGACACACTTTTACGATTACGCATGTACTACCTACCTAGGGAACACTGTTGCATGCATGTATGCACGAGACTGAGATATAAGATGAACTGTAACGCAGACTTGCAAAGAGCAAATAGATGTGCACGGGTGATCGATCAGCGCGGCCAGGTGTAGGTGGATTCGCAGGGAATGCTGCACTGGTTGAGGAGGAGGACGACGTCGAGGCGGAGTCCGAGGACACCGCCGAGGACGTCGCAGAGGCACGCGGCCGCTTGCAGCTCGACCAACCCGTAGAGCAGCGGGCAGCACTCACTGGCAAACAAGCCGAGACTGAGATTCGGCAAGTGCAACACGTTGATGCACACTTGCAGATTCGGGCACGGGCCATAGCTGGTTGACGGTGATGGTGGCGGCGGGGGGTACGCCGGCGGCGGCGGCGGTGACGACGGCGGGTACAACGGTGGCGGTGGCGGGGGCGGAGACAGGGGCGGGCAGTTGTATCCACAACCGTGAACGGTGGAGACCGTCAGTGCCATGGCAAGGAGCAGGAGGATGAGCTTGGACGATGGCGCCATTGCTAGAGCTTTGATCGAGGAACCTAGTCACATGTGTATGTGATTCTACTGCTGTATGTCCTCGGCTTGTTTTGGATGGTATTTATAGCCGGATTGTACATGATGCAAGAGGTTGTGTAGGCGTTGATGATCAGATCAGAAGCAGATCGTGTACCCTTGTGGATCGATGCTCTGAACCTATGTACGTAGTATACAACAAGCCACACGCGGTGCTTACAGTACAGGTGCCCTCATGGCACTAGCTGGAATTGGCTGATATTTTTGGGGAGCACGCCATGCCCATGTACCGCTTGCTCTCGTTATTGTGAACGTACACTATTGGCATGCATGTGCAGAGCTCAATTAGGTAGTAGCAGGCCAAGAAAACTATGAGCTCCTATATATAGCTGGGCATTGGCTCCTCTCCTCATATGTGGCACTAAATTGGTAGTTGCGTCCCTCAAGATCGGATGCTAACAATCCGGGACTACGATATTGTTTAATTTTAATTTGGATCTACCCTCATGCACACAAGTTGACTCATTAGGCTAGTGGTTCTCATAGTAGACCAATTAATATGTGAAATATCATGGCCAATGGCTCTCCTCTACTCAAGCGTGGCACACTATTATATGATCTGGCATGATTTCATTTGGATTTACCCCCATGCACAGAAGTTCACTAATTAGGTGTGCCTATACAGCTCCCAGATCTTTGCACTCCCCTCAATCATAACTCCGCCCTCCCTTCCAACAAATAAGGCGCATACGCATCCCAAAATTAAACTTTAACCATAAATTCGAAATCAAATGTGATAAACTCCATACCGTTGAATTCGTATTGAAAAGGAGTTTTCGGTGGTATAATTTTGAAGTCACCACAATATATATTATTGATCCAGTTAGAAAGCGCGTGTGCCTTATTCATTGGAATAGAGGGTGTAATTCGGTAACAAAGATGTCCGTCATAGCTGTTGTGCATAATTCGGCTTCGTTCGTCCATCTGTCACTTGATCGTTGGTTGACATGAACCAAATTTCCATGGCCTTGCGAGCCACCCTTAGTTTCATCTCCTTCACTAATTGGATAGTACAAAGTACAGAATTTGGAAAATTAACGTGCCTTTAAAGTTAAAAGTCTACAGTGCAATGTACCATAATAAAAAAACTCCCTATAATTTTGCCATGGATCCCTTCTCTACCGAGGATTTTCAGCAGAGAGGGCCATGTTAAAGGAACTTGACTCGGTAGGTTTTCAGTTCTTTTTGCAATATTTTTATTTCTATAATTACAAACCAGTAAACCTTGTAAATACACAAGTGTGCTAGAATGAAACTATAGGTAGACTATTTAATTGATAAATTTAGTAAATGAGGTAGATTATTTTGCAACACTCGAGCATAAAATTTAGGGAACTATAAAGCGTAGGATTAAGACGCCATTGCTAGTTTCCCCAGAAAAACGCTGCCCCATTTGGAAATACATGTTGTTCCAGAAATAAAAAAGTCAAACTTGAACAACTTTGAAACACACTATGCATGGGAAATTTTAGTGTTGTATAATGAAAATAGTATCATTAGATTTGCTGTAACTTTTCTATAATACTGTGATCTGTAAAATTTGACCAATATATTCATATGAAAAGCAACTATTGTGATTGCCTGTTGAAGAACTACCCATTTGTCATCGGTATGTTACTTGCCCGAGAT
>NW_025234485.1:5118-7021 GCF_018294505.1 Triticum aestivum | reverse complement strand
CATTGGCGCGCCGAGCATCGGGACGCACCATGGGCCTCGTCCGACGAGAACATGGCACGACATGCCCGCCGTGCCAGGCACCGGGCGCGGGGAGGGGCGGCAGCCCTCGCAACGACGTCGGCAAGGCGGAGTCGCATTCTTCGGTGTCCCGTATAGCGCATCAATTCGGGCGCCCCAACCGCATCGTGGTGGACGTCAGCGGCTCGTATCGCATGCCCTATATTCTGCTGGTGTCTATTTGGGCCTAGCCCAATAGCAGTTTCAGAAATTCCTAATAAATCCTAGAGGCCCACGCAGCCCACTCGTGCAAGGCAAGAGGTGGAACTAAAGTTTAGTCCCACCTTGCTAGTTTAGAGGGAGTTGGACCTCTTTATAAGGGAGGCTCCTTCTCCACTTGTATGAGCATGAGAACAAGAGGGACATCCACGCGCGCTCCTCCTCTGCCGCCCGCTGCGCCGCGCCACGGGTTGCGGGAATGAGCCGAGCCGATGTAAATTTTTGCCACACACTACGGGTATACGAAAGGGCACGCGAAAGCTGAAACGTTTTGCTGTAGTGGAGATTGAATACAAACGGTGCACCTCTTCTGTGACGCCCCCGATTCAATCGTACACTAATCATGCACGCAAATGTGTACGATCAAGATCAGGGACTCACGGGAAGATATCACAACACAACTCTACAAATAAAATAAGTCATACAAGCATCATAATACAAGCCAGGGGCCTCGAGGGCTCGAATACAAGTGCTCGATCATAGACGAGTCAGCGGAAGCAACAATATCTGAGTACAGACATAAGTTAAACAAGTTTGCCTTAAGAAGGCTAGCACAAACTGGGATACAGATCGAAAGAGGCGCAGGCCTCCTGCCTGGGATCCTCCTAAACTACTCCTGGTCGTCGTCAGCGGGCTGCACGTAGTAGTAGGCACCTCCGGTGTAGTAGTCGTCGTCGACGGTGGCGTCTGGCTCCTGGACTCCAGCCTCTGGTTGCGACAACCAGAAAGAAAGGAAAGGGGAGAAAAAGGGGGAAGAAAGCAACCGTGAGTACTCATCCAAAGTACTCGCAAGCAAGGAGCTACACTACATATGCATGGGTATATGTGTAAAGGAGGCCATATCAGTGGACTGAACTGCAGAATGCCAGAATAAGAGGGGGATAGCTAATCCTGTCGAAGACTACGCTTCTGGCAGCCTCCGTCTTGCATCAAGTATAAGAGAGTAGATTGAAGTCCTCCAAGTATCATCTCCAAGTAGCAACTCCAAGTAACAACTCCAGTAGCATCTCCAGCAGCATCGCAGTAGCATAATCCTACCCGGCGATCCCCTCCTCATATCCCTGAGGGAGAGCGACCACCGGTTGTATCTGGCACTTGGAAGGGTGTGTTTTATTAAGTATCCGGTTCTAGTTGTCATAAGGTCAAGGTACAACTTCAAGTCGTCCTGTTACCGAAGATCACGGCTATTCGAATAGATTAACTTCCCTGCAGGGGTGCACCACATAACCCAACACGCTCGATCCCATTTGGCCGGACACACTTTCCTGGGTCATGCCCGGCCTCGGAAGATCAACACGTCGCAGCCCCACCTAGGCAAAACAGAGAGGCCAGCACGCCGGTCTAAACCTAAGCGCACAGGGGTCTGGGCCCATCGCCCTGAGCACACCTGCACGTTGCGTGGGCGGCCGAAAGCAGACCTAGCCTAGTGGCGTTCCAGTCCAATTCGGCGCGCGCCGCTCCGTCGCTGACGTCTGAAGTGCTTCGGCTGATACCACGACGCCGGGATACCCATAACTACTCCCACGTAGATGGTTAGTGCGTATAGGCTCGTAGCCAACTCAGATCAAATACCAAGATCTCGTTAAGCGTGTTAAATATCCGCGAACGCCGAACAGGGCCAGGCCCA
>NW_025234485.1:3216-3859 GCF_018294505.1 Triticum aestivum | reverse complement strand
CGGCGCGGCAGCGTCCACGGCGCCGGACCGGGAAGGCGTGGGCGTCGGCGCAAGGCTCGTGGCCGCGGCCGGAGCAGCGACGCGACGGGCCGTGAGGAGGCCGGAGTGGCGCCGGGCAGGGGACGGCGACAAGCGCGGCGGAGGCGGCGAGGGGAGCGGTGGCCGAAGTTACGGGTGGTGGGGAGGACATGCAGGAGCTCGTATCCGAGCTCGGGAAGGCACAGGGGGGTGGTGGAGCTCACAGCGATGCTGTAGGGACAGACAGCAGGCTCGGGGTGGTCCGACGAGGTAGATCGACGACGGGGGCGAGGTGGCAGCGACGGCAAATGGCGTCGGGTCGACGACGAGGCGAGGCCGCGGCTTCACCTGGGCGCCGCGTGAGGGAGAGGAGGGGCGAGGAGTCCGGGAGGGGCGGCGCCGACGCCGGCTTGCATCGGGCGCAGGGGTGAGGCGGCGGGGCCGAGGCGCCGTCTCCCTCGATCTAGATCGGGGAGGGGCGAGGGAGACGCGCGGGGGAGGTTGAGGCGGAGGGCGGCGAATGGCGAGGCGGAGATGAGGAGGACGACAGCGACGGAGGGGTGGCTCCAGGCGGCGGCGAGGTCCTCCTCCCTCGATCCCGATCTAGTCGGGGGAGAGGGGGATA
>NW_025234485.1:0-1396 GCF_018294505.1 Triticum aestivum | reverse complement strand
TTTAGGAAAGGGAAGAGAAATTTTCATGACATTACCCATTCAACGGTGTTTGGATAATTGGGCAGGAAACATTTAACATTGGGTTTCAAATGTTCTTGTTGAAAATTGGAGTACCATAGGCATGCTTCGAGATAGCATTGACATGGTCTTCATGTGAAGATCAGACTCTGGAAACACGAAGGATCCATCAGGAACAACTTGTACAATAAGTCTTACAATTTCCTCATGGGTGAATGGATAACCTTGCTGAAAAGGAATCTATAATGATAGGTCCTCCAGCCGGGGGGGGGGGGTGCTAGGCATGACATCATGTTACCGGGTCATCAAAGGATCAACATCATAACTCTTGGAAAGTTGTCCCAACCATCATATCTGACGGAGATTCAGGTATGCTTGGTGTCAGGATACCTCAGGCTCAGGATGCCTGAGAAGAAAGGTGCAACACAAATTGACAGGATGACACTGTAAGATTCTCGGGAAATGAACTATGAAGTGATTTCCATTAACAAGAGTTCATCATTAACCCAATGAGAGGATGAGGAGATGGCTGACGGGCTCAGCGACAATCCATCGAGAATCCCAAACGGATGGCTTTCCACAATAATGTGAACAAGAAGATGACACTTGTTGGATCAAATGATATAATAGGATTTGCTCGAGGAAAACATACATAATTAAACATTGGTTGAAAGGTGCGCCCGAAATATGGGTTGGGTTGCACGACCAATGTCAGAATGGTGATTCAATAATCAATAGCCTAAGAATGAACTTTCGACCATTAACTTCAAAGAGATAGGGTTGCTAGAAGGAAAGAATCCAAACAACACCGTTCACTTGTCGGAATTAACACAGGGACCAAGAAAGAATGGTGATGGTGAGAAGTGTTTCTATGTCAAGAATTCTCAAGAGGTGGAACAAATCTCAGAACATTCTTGACATAAAGGATGGTAATACTCCAAGGTAAAGAAGAACAATTGCTGGATAGCAAGGAACTCAAGGTATAACACCAAACATGAACAAGCTTGTGTTGGTGGGTAGGCAATAAAGTGGTCGATGATAATACAATTCATCAAGGGCAAGGATGGTATTTCTCATCATGAATTCAATTGATATCCTGGAAGAGCTCATAAGGTTGATGAGGATCACGACACATTTGTCGACAGATTTCATGAAGAAGTAATCAATCAGCGACGACATCAAGTCAAAGGAATGATGAAGCCAAAAGTCATTGGAACCATGGGTACGACACAAACTCGAAATCAAGCTTGCTGTACAAGGTCAAACGGTATGACGAGGGAGATCGATTGTAAGATTAGCTCACCGTCGAAATATGTGCTCCGAGAAGAAGGACCCGGTAGCACAGTTAATATTTAGCATGATAATGATATAGCCGATC
>NW_025234484.1:6125-7022 GCF_018294505.1 Triticum aestivum | reverse complement strand
AGAAAGGACTGAAAAATGATGATGTGGCTTTGAATGGTGCATTTTGAACACACAAAAAGTCAGGAGTTCAAATAAGTTTTAAAAAATGAAATCCCTTTGTAACAGACGAGTTTCCGTATGAAATCCTGATACTTTGAAAGAGATTGTCCGTTTAGTACACGAAGTGTATCCAGTTTTTGCCGTAACCCTCTCAACTTTCTTGCACATGCTATGTGGATGAAATGATGATACCATGCCAACTTTCAACCTTTTCAGAGTTCATTTGAAATGCTTTGCAATTTTAGGGTCTGATAGCTCAAAATAATAAGTAAATGCATGAAAAATAACAAATGAAGTCAGAAAGGATTGAAAAATGATGATGTGGCTTTGAATGGTGCATTTTCAACACACAAAAAGTCAGGAGTTCAAATAAGTTTTAAAAAACGGAACCCCTTTGTAACAGACGAGTTTCCGGATGAAATCCTGATACTTCAAAAGAGATTGTCCGTTTTGTGCACGAAGTGCATCCAGTTTTTGACGTAACCCTCTCAACTTTCTTGCACATGCTATGGGGAAGAAATGATGATACCATGCCAACTTTCAACATTTTCAGAGTTCATTTGAAATGCTTTTCAGTTTTAGGGTCTTATAGCTCAAAATAATTAGTAAATGCATGAAAAATAACAAATGAAGTCAGAAAGGATTGAAAAATGATGATGTGGCTTTGAATGGTGCATTTTGAACACACAAAAATTCAGGAGTTCAAATAAATTTTAAAAAATGAAATCCCTTTGTGACAGACGAGTTTTCGTATGAAATCCTGATACTTTGAAAGAGATTGTCCGTTTTGTACACGAAGTGCATCCAGTTTTTGCCGTAACCCTCTCAACTTTCTTGCACATGCTATGTGGATGAAAT
>NW_025234484.1:0-1848 GCF_018294505.1 Triticum aestivum | reverse complement strand
ATTTGAAATGCTTTTCAATTTTAGGGTCTTATGGATCAAAATAATTAGTAAATGCATGAAAAATAGCAAATGAAGTCAGAAAGGATCGAAAAATGATGATGTGGCTTTGAATGGTGCATTCTGAACACACAAAAAGTCAGGAGTTCAAATAAGTTTTAAAAAATGAAATCCCTTTGTAACAGAGGAGTTTCCGTATGAAATCCTGATACTTTGAAAAAGATTGTCCGTTTTGTACACGAAGTGCATCCAGTTTTTGCCGTAACCCTCTCAACTTTCTTGCACATGCTATGTGGATGAAACAATGATACCATGCCAACTTTCAACCTTTTCAGAGTTCATTTGAAATGCTTTTCAATTTTAGCGTCTTGTAGCTCAAAATAATAAGTAAATGCATGAAAAATAACAAATGATGTCATAAAGGATTGAAAAATGATGATGTGGCTTTGAATGGTGCATTTTCAACACACAAAAAGTCAGGAGTTTAAATAAGTTTTAAAAAACGAATCCCCTTTGTAACAGACGAGTTTCCGTATGAAATCCTGATACTTCGAAAGAGATTGTCCGTTTTGTGCACGAAGTGCATCCAGTTTTAGCCGTAACCCTCTCAACTTTCTTGCACATGCTATGTGGAAGAAATGATGATACCATGCCAACTTTCAACCTTTTCAGAGTTCGCTTGAAATGCTTTTCAATTTTAGGTCTTATAGCTCAAAATAATTAGTAAATGCATGAAAAATAACAAATGAAGTCAGGATGGATTGAAAAATGATGATGTGGCTTTGAATGGTGCATTTTGAACACACAAAAAGTCAGGAGTTCAAATAAGTTTAAAAAAATGAAATCCCTTTGTAACAGACGAGTTTCCGTATGAAATCCTGATACTTTGAAAGAGATTCTCCGTTTTGTACACGAAGTGCATCCAGTTTTTATCGTAACCCTCTCAACTTTTTGCACATGCTATGTGGATGAAATGATGATACCATGCCAACTTTCAACCTTTTCAGAGTTCATTCGAAATGCTTTTCAATTTTAGGGTCTTATAGCTCAAAATAATAAGTAAATGCATGAAAAATAACAAATGAAGTCAGAAAGGTTTGAAAAATTATGATGTGTCTCTGAATGGTGCATTTTCAACAAAAAAAGTAAGGAGTTCAAATAAGTTTTAAAAAAGGAAATCCCTATGTAACAGACGAGTTTCCGTATGAAATCCTGATACTTTGAAAGAGATTGTCCGTTTTGTACACGAAGTGCATCCAGTTTTTGCCGTAACCCTCTCAACTTTCTTGCACATGCTATGTGGATGAAATGATGATACCATGCCAACTTTCAACCTTTTCAGAGTTCATTTGAAATTCTTTTCAATTTTAGGGTCTTATAGATCAAAATAATTAGTAAATGCATGAAAAATAGCAAATGAAGTCAGAAAGGATTGAAAAATGATGATGCGGCTTTGTATGGTGCATTTTGAACACACAAAAAGTCAGGAGTTCAAATAAGTTTTAAAAAAGGAAATCCCTTTGTAACAGACGAGTTTCCGTATGAAATCCTAATACTTTGAAAGATATTGTCCGTTTTGTACACGAACTGCATCCAGTTTTTGCCGTAACCCTCTCAACTTTCTTGCACATGCTATGTGGATGAAATGATGATACCATGCCAACTTTCAACCTTTTCAGAGTTCATTTGAAATGCTTTTCAATTTTAGGGTCTTATAGCTCAAAATAATAAGTAAATGGATGAAAAATAACAAATGAAGTCAAAAAGGATTGAAAAATGATGATGTGCCTTTGAATGGTGCATTTTGAACACAGAAAAAGTCAGGAGTTCAAATAAGTTTTAAAAAATGAA
>NW_025234483.1:0-7022 GCF_018294505.1 Triticum aestivum | reverse complement strand
TCGGAGGCTTAGCTGCAGTACAAGTACTCGCCTAAGTTAAACAAAATCCTACCGAGTGGCGAGCCAGCTTTCCACTCGGAGGCTTAGCTGCAGCATTGCGCTCGCCTAAGTACAAATACAACGTGCGCTCTGCGAGGAGGACAAGGCGCAGGTCGACTGCTACCCTCTCCTTCCGAGCTACGCCACAAGTACAACGTGCGCTCTGCGAGGAGGACGAGGCATAGGTCGACTACTACCCTCTCCTTCCGAGCTAAGCCACAAATACAACATGCGCTCTGCGAGGAGGACGAGGCGCAGGTCAACTGCTACCTCCTTCTCCAGAGGTACCCCTTGAAAATCCTACCGAGTGGAGAGCAAACCTCCCACTCGGGGGCTTAGCTGCAGCCCAGTGCTCGCCTAAGTTTTTGAAAATCCTATCGAGTGGAGAGAAAACCTCCCACTCAGGGGCTTAGCTGCAGCCCAGTGCTCGCCTAAGTTTTTGAAAATCTTACCGAGTGGAGAGAAAACCTCCCACTCGGGGCTTAGCTGTAGCCTAGTGCTCGCCTAAGTTTTTGAAATCCTACCGAGTGGAGAGCAGACCTCCCCACTTGGAGGCTTAGCTGCAGCCCAGCGCTTGTCTAAGTGTATCAGGGAACAAGTCGATTGCAATGAGCGCCTCCCTTTAGCCTGCAAAAGACACCTCAAACCAAATGCAAACATATTCAACGTCGAATCCAAGTTCGGATAACACCTAACAGAACCGAAAGTGCTCAGGCGCTAAGCCTGTTAAGGTTTGTCGGTTACAAAACTTACTCGGCATACCGAGGCAAATTTAAAGTATCAAGCTCAGAAGTTTTTACCCCTCCTGTGGAGGGCTGGAAGGTGCAACAAACTCATCCAGGTCGATTCCATCTGCAATCCGAGTGGCAGCGGCGATGAAGGTCTCCATGAAAGATAGGAAATCATGCTTCTTGGTGTTAGCCACCCTAAGGGCCACCAGCTTGTCCTCTCATGCATCCTTGTAGTGAACGCGGACCAGAGACAGAGCAACATCCGCGCCGCACCTGGCTGAAGACTTCTTCCACTCCTGCACTCGACTTGGGACCTCGTTCAGTCGAGTCATCAGAGACTCGAGGTCGTTCTGGAGCGTCTCTCTTGGCCAGAGTGTTGTGTCGATGCAAGAAGTTGCGACCTTCGGACTTGCAAGATAGTCGACGACAGCAGCAACGCGAGATTCAAGCCGGAGCACATTCATGGCGACTTCATCTTTCACGGGAGAGTTGATGGGATCTAGGTTTATTTCCAGTCGACCAGTCTCCTCTTCAAAGTTCTGGCAAAATTCTGCAAGCACAACCACCGATTCAAGACAACAGTCGGAGATCACAATTAAAACATCTGTTTGTTACAAAAGATTACCTTCAAGCATGAGGAATAGCTTCTTGGTAAGTCCACCCAGATAAGCCTCCAGATCGTTCTTCTTTCCCTCCAACTCGCTGGCCTTGTCATTCAGGGCAACCTTGTCACTTTTCAGTCGACTGACCTCCTTGTTGGCAGCATTAAGAGCAGCCTTCAGATTGGTGTTTTCTTCTTCAAGCTTGGTAACTGAAGCCAGCTTTTCATCTACGAGCTTGGTCTTCTCTAAAACCGCTTTCTGCAACTCAGCCAAGTCAAGGTCTTTCTTCTTCAGGGCATCCCTCACTTTGTCTGCAAAATTACAGTGAGATCAGACTCTGAAACAAAGAGAGGCAAAAGCAGTCGTCGGAGGCCTCACCAAACATACCTTTAGCCTCCTCCTTCGCCTTCGTTAGGTTCTCTTGGGTCAGTTTCAGATCAAGCTCGAGCTGGATATGTTTGTTCTCCATCTCAGTGTAACGAGCCGCAAGGTCGCAGGATTTCTACGAAGAACCAATCGACAGATGTCAAAGACAATTCACTTCCGAGTGACTAAGGAAAAATCATAGCATTTCTAAGACTATGACCGAATACAAACATTCGACCACAGTCTCGGGGACTACACCCAGTGGGTGCACTCAGCGTGCCCCCACTAGTTTCATCAGTTAGAGTCGACCAGTCGACCAACAAAAAAAAACGGGAGGTGTTCTTCAGACTATAGTCGACTGCCAGCAGTCAACCATAGTCTCGGGGACTACACCTAGTGGGTGCACTTAGCGTGCCCCCACTGGTCTATGAATCTATTCGACCTAGTCGAGTAAGGAAAAAACTTAAGACATAAAGACTCTGGTCGACTGCCAGCAGCCCACCATAGCCTTGGGGACTACACCCAGTGGGTGCACTTAGCGTGCCCCCACTAACCCATAATTTCAATCGACACACCCAGTGGGTGTAGGACAAACTCTAGGAATTTCAGAAAGAAGAGTTATCAGATATCATATCCTAACAGAACAGGCAGTGACCGACTGACCTGAACATTACTCTGAAGAGCTGAACTAGCGTCATAGGCTGCCTGACTGGCTTCTCGTATTGCCTTCACTTGCTCCATCATGACCCCCGCTTGGCATATTGCTTCTTTAGCAGCATTAGCTTGGTCTTCTGGAACGTGGTAGGTTGAGAAAAGCGAGGGTTGAGCAGCACTCGACGATGAAGGACGAGCACTCGTCAACGGCACCGCAAAGGTTACGGTAGGCCGAGTGACATTGTCTCCCTCCACGACCAATGTCTCGGGTGCTGGCACGTCCTGAGTCACCTTGCCAGCAGACGCTTTCTTGCTCCTCCTCTGCCTTGGTGGTTCCTCGTCGTCGTTGTCGGGAAGGTCGATAACGACGTTAGATGAAGCTGCAGAAAAAGAATGAAAATTAGAGACAAGAAGCCAATCGACTGAAGACGGAACTACAAGAGTCATACCAGGTTTCGAAGTAACAGCATCCTCCATCTCCTGGTCTTCAGCTCTGGCCGAGGTATCAGAAGTAGCAGCACTGCAGTTCCAGAAGTCAGTCGATTAGCTCATGAGTCGACCAAGAATAAGTTCACGAGGAACAGACAAACTCAAGCTACACCATTACCCTGAGATAGTGGGGATCACCATCTTCATCTTCGGCAAGACCTTCGCCGACTTCGACGGCGCCACTCGAGATTGCTTCGGAGCTTTCTCAGTCGGCACCGGAGAAGTAGTCTGAGGGCGCTTGGACGACTGCGTGACAGTTGCGACCCCCTTAGCACGCTCGACCGCGGGATCATGGGCTAGCTTCGAGCGTCTTTCCGAGCGAGGAGGTACAACTTCCTCCTCCTCCTCCTCTTCTTCCTCCTCACCAGAATCATCACCCTCATCATCGTCGTCAGCATCCGAATCCCACTCCTCCGGGCTTTCGCCCCCACTTCCTTCCTCCTCCTCAGTCGGTGTTTGCGCCCCATTGGGCATCAAGTATAACTCCGTGGTGGCCTGTCAGACAACAAAACAAAGCAAAGATCAATCGACCGATTCGCGGTGAAGCAGAATGGATAAAGCAAGATCGCAATTGGAAATAAGTGGCCATACCGTGTCCGGTGTGTAGGTACAGTCAAGTGGTGGAATCCTCCTAGCCCCTCGAGGGTTGTCCTTATTCCCTGTGATTGCGGCCACCCACCTCTCCAGTGTGGCGTCGTCGACCGCTTCTGGATGGACCCCAGTGGTGTCTTCGGTACCACAGTACAGCCACATCGGGTGGCCTCGGTACTGAAGCGGTTGGATGCGCCGTCTAAGGAAGACCTCCAGAAGATCCATACCCGTCACTCCGTCCCTAACGAGTTGGTCTACGCGTTCCATCAACATTTTTACTTGAGCTTTCTCCTCAGGAAGCACCTTCAGAGAAGATGGTTTGTCCACTCGGTCCATGGAAAACGGAGGGAGACTAGTCGACTGCCCCGGCGTCGACTCGTCTTGGCAGTAGAACCAAGTCGACTGCCACCCTCTGACCGACTCAGGAAGGGTCATGGCCGGGAAAGTGCTCTTATTCCTCATCTGAATCCCAAGACCCCCGCACATTTGGATAACCTTAGTCCTCTGGTCACCCGGACTCGCCATTTTCACCGTTTGTGAGCGACAGGTGAATATGTGCTTAAAGAGACCCCAATGTGGTCGACAACCCAGGAAGTTCTCGCACATGGAAACGAAAGCAGCAAGATGGGCGATGGAATTGGGAGTGAAATGATGGAGTTGCGCCCCAAAGAAGTTCAGAAACCCTCGAAAGAAAACACTCGCCGGCAAAGAGAATCCACGGTCTATATGAGTGGCTAGGAGAACACACTCACCCTCCTGCGGCTGCGGTTGACACTCGGACCCCGGAAGCCTTGCTGACCCATGGGGGATCAGACCCTCGTTGGCCAGGTCATTGAGATCCGTCCCGGTGATGGTCGAACGGATCCAATCCCCTTGGACCCAACCTTTTGGCAGGCGGGATCTTGACGAAGATCCGCCCCGACTGGACGCTCTCCCCTTCGCTTTCCCCGCCGCCGTCGCCTTCTTCGCGTGCTCCAAGGCCGCCGTCTTCTCCTTCACCATTGTCGCCGATGAAGCGCGCGAGGAGTGGATAAGCGGAGGCGAGAGCAGGCACAGCGGGCGGAGGCAAAGAGGGCAGAGAGGGGAATGGGAAGGCACTGTTCAAAAAACCCTCGCTCGACGCTTTATATAAGGACGCTTCCGAGTGGCTGACAAGTAGGCCCGGGCAGTCCTGTCACATCCAGAAACAGTCGCGCACGCATGATACGTGGCGAAAAAGGCGGTGCAGAAATCGAGGCGTCCACGCCTTATCCCATCCGAGTACTGCGGTCCGCCCCGCTTCGCGCGCTTCCCAAAATTCGGATCCCACAAAATCCGCTAACGGTAGATCAATATGTCAGACGATAGATTTCCTGCGATCCGTCGCTCGGAAGTTCACTTAGTTCGAAAGTTCACTCGACAGAAGAAAATAATGGATCAAGGCGACTAAAGGAAAGGTTAGTGCCAACGCCATAAAAGAAAAATCGCTGACCCATGATACGACATAATCAGAGCACGAGAAACAGGTCGGAGAAAATTATCGACCCCTTCCTCACTCGAACCTCGATCCATTTGGGGGCTAATGATGAAGTCATGTACCTAGGGTAGGGTCACGGTCCTACCCTAGGTACCCTACCCAAGGACATCCTTAGAAGAAGCTACCTTCCAGTCGACCAAGAGGGACTTCACTCGACCAAGAGGGACTTCACTCAACGATGAAGATAGCCACTCGACCATGAAGCTAACCACTCGATGGCCAGGAGACCTAAAGTCACTCAGCACGCAACGGTCTGTCATTAAGTAGCTTTAATAGTCTTCATGGTCTTTTATGAGGGCGTTACCAGTAACCCCCTATCTTAATGTACTTTAAACCCTGCATAACTGAGGGCCGGAGGGGTCTGGCGAACTCTATATAAGCCACCCCCCTCCTCGGTGTAAAGGGTTCGCACCCCTGTAACTCATATACACAAAAACCAGTCGACCGCCTCTGGGCTCCGAGACGTAGGGCTATTACTTCCTCCGAGAAGGGCCTGAACTCGTTAAACACTCGTGTGTACAACTACTCCATAGCTAGGATCTTGCCTCTCCATACCTACCCCCATTCTACAGTCAGACTTAGAACCACGACAGACACATCAAGTGTCGCTTCAACTCCATTCGTGAAAATGTTCAAGATGGAGACATAGATATTTGTAAAGTGCACACAGATCTGAATGTCGCAGATCCATTGACTAAACCTCTTCCGCGAGCGAAACATGATCAACACCAGAACTCTATGGGTGTTCGATTCATCACAATATAACTAGATTATTGACTCTAGTGCAAGTGGGAGACTGTTGGAAATATGCCCTAGAGGCAATAATAAAATGGTTATTATTATATTTCCTTGTTCATGATGATTGTCTATTGTTCATGCTATAATTGTGTTATCCGGAAATCGTAATACGTGTGTGAATGCATAGACCACAACATGTCCCTAGTGAGCCTCTAGTTGACTAGCTAGTTGACTAATGGATTGTTACGGTTTCCTGACCATGGACATTGGATGTCATTGATAACAGGATCACATCATTGAGAGAATGATGTGATGGACAAGACCCAATCCTAAGCATAGCACAAGATTGTGTAGTTCGTTTGCTAGAGCTTTTCTAATGACAAGTATCATTTCCTTAGACCATGAGATCGTGTAACTCCTGGATACCGTAAGAGTGATTTGGGTGTACCAAACGTCACAACGTAACTGGGTTGCTATAAAGGTATACTACAGGTATCTCCGAAAGTGTCGGTTGGGTTGACACGAATCGAGACTGGGATTTGTCACTCCGTATGACGGAGAGGTATCTCTGGGCCCACTCGGTAATGCATCATCGTAATGAGCTCAATGTGACCAAGTGGTTGGTCACGGGATCATGCATTACGGTACGAGTAAAGTGACTTGCCGGTAACGAGATTGAACGAGGTATTGGGATACCGACGATCGAATCTCGGGCAAGTAACGTACCGATTGATAAAGGGAATTGTATACGGGATTACTTGAATCCTCGACATCGTGGTTCATTCGATCATATCATCGTGGAACATGTGGGAGCCAACATGGGTATCCAAGTCCCGCTGTTGGTTATTGATCGGAGAGTCGTCTCGGTCATGTCTGCGTGTCTCCCGAACCCATAGGGCCTACACACTTAAGGTTCAGTGACGCTAGGGTTGTAGAGATATTAGTATACGGTAAACCGAAAGCTGTTCGGAGTCCCAGATGAGATCCCGGACGTCACGAGGAGATCCGGAATGGTCCGGAGGTGAAGAATTGTATATAGGAAGTCCAGTTTCGGCCACCGGGAAAGTTTCGGGGGTCACCGATATTGTACCGGGACCACCGGAAGGGTCCCGGGGGTCCACCGGGTGGGGCCACCTATCCCGGAGGGCCCCATGGGCTGAAGTGGGAAGGGAACCAGCCCCTAGTGGGCTGGTGCACCCCCCTTGGGCCTCCCCCTGCGCCTAGGGTTGGAAACCCTAGGGGTGGGGGCGCCCCACCTGACTTGGGGGGCAAGGCCCCCCCTTGGCCGCCCCCCCC
>NW_025234482.1:5508-7026 GCF_018294505.1 Triticum aestivum | reverse complement strand
TAGTGATTTTCAATTTCAGCGTCATTTAGCTCCCTAAACAAATCGGTAAATGACTGAAAAACAGCAAATGATGTCAGAACATGTTGGAAATTGATGACGTCGCTTGGAAAGATGCACACTGAACGCAAAAATAGGCTGGAGTTCAAATAAGTTTAAAAAACATTGAAGTGCCCGTGTAACAGATGAGTTCTCGTCCGAAACCCTGATACTCCGAAAGAGATTGTCCAGTTTGTACACGAGGTGCGTCCAGTTTTCGCCGTGACCCTCTCTACTCTTTTGCACATGCTATGCGGGCGAAATGATGATACCATGCCAAGTTCCAACATTTTCAGAGTTGATTTTGTAGTGATTTTCAATTTCACCATCATTTAGCTCCCTAAACAAATCGGTAAATGACTGAAAAACAGCAAATGATGTCAGAACGTGTTGGAAATTGATGATGTCGCTTTGAATGATGCATACTGAACGCAAAAATAGGCTGGAGTTCAAATAAGTTGAAAAAACATTGAAGTGCCCGTGTAACAGATGAGTTCTCGGCCGAAACCATGATACTCCGAAAGAGATTGTCCAGTTTGTACACGAGGTGCGTCCAGTTTTCGCCGTGACCCTCTCTACTCTTTTGCACATGCTATGCGGGCGAACTGATGATACCATGCCAAGTTCCAACATTTTTAGAGTTCATTTTGTAGTGATTTTCAATTTCACCGTCATTTAGGTCTCTAAACAAATCGGTAAATGACTGAAAAACACCAAATGATGTCAGAACGTGTTGGAAATTGATGACGTCGCTTCGAATGATGCATAATGAATGGAAAAATAGGCTGGAGTTCAAATAAGTTTAAAAAACATTGAAGTGCCTGTGTAACAGATGAGTTCTCGTCTGAAACCCTGATACTCCGAAAGAGATTGTCCAGTTTGTACACGAGGTGCGTCCAGTTTTCGCCATGACCCTCTCTACTCTTTTGCACATGCTATGCGGGCGAAATGATGATACCATGCCAAGTTCCAACATTTTCAGAGCTGATTTTGTAGTGATTTTCAATTTCAGCGTCATTTAGCTCCCTAAACAAATCGGTAAATGACTGAAAAACAGCAAATGATGTCAGAACATGTTGGAAATTGATGACGTCGCTTGGAAAGATGCACACTGAACGCAAAAATAGGCTGGAGTTCAAATAAGTTTAAAAAACATTGAAGTGCCCGTGTAACAGATGAGTTCTCGTCCGAAACCCTGATACTCCGAAAGAGATTGTCCAGTTTGTACACGAGGTGCGTCCAGTTTTCGCCATGACCCTCTCTACTCTTTTGCACATGCTATGCGGGCGAAATGATGATACCATGCCAAGTTCCAACATTTTCAGAGCTGATTTTGTAGTGATTTTCAATTTCAGCGTCATTTAGCTCCCTAAACAAATCGGTAAATGACTGAAAAACAACAAATGATGTCAGAACGTGTTGGAAATTGATGACGTCGCTTTGAAAGATGCATACTGAACGCAAAAATAGGCTGGAGTTCAA
>NW_025234482.1:2226-3073 GCF_018294505.1 Triticum aestivum | reverse complement strand
GCTTGGAAAGATGCACACTGAACGCAAAAATAGGCTGGAGTTCAAATAAGTTTAAAAAACATTGAAGTGCCCGTGTAACAGATGAGTTCTCGTCCGAAACCCTGATACTCCGAAAGAGATTGTCCAGTTGTACACGAGGTGCGTCCAGTTTTCGCCGTGACCCTCTCTACTCTTTTGCACATGCTATGCGGGCGAAATGATGATACCATGCCAAGTTCCAACATTTTTAGAGTTGATTTTGTAGTGATTTTCATTTCACCATCATTTAACTCCCTAAACAAATCGGTAAATGAGTGAAAAACATTAAATGATGTCAGAACGTGTTGGAAATTGATGATGTCTCTTTGAATGATGCATACTGACCGCAAAAATAGGCTGGAGTTCAAATAAGTTTAAAAAACATTGAAGTGCCCGTGTAACAGATGAGTTCTCGTCCAAAACCCTGATACTCCGAAAGAGATTGTCCAGTTTGTACATGACGTGCGTCCAGTTTTCGCCGTGACCCTCTCTACTCTTTTGCACATGCTATGCGGGCGAAATGATGATACCATGCCAAGTTCCAACATTTTCAGAGTTCATTTTGTAGTGATTTTCAAGTTCAACGTCATTTAGCTCTCTAAACAAATCGGTAAATGACTGAAAAACAGGAAATGATGTCAGAACGTGTTGGAAATTGATGACGTCGCTTTGAAAGATGCATACTGAATGCAAAAATAGGCTGGAGTTCAAATAAGTTTAAAAAACATTGAAGTGCCCGTGTAAAAGATGAGTTCTCGTCCGAAACCCTGATACTCCGAAAGAGATTGTCCAGTTTGTACACGAGGTGCGTCCAGTTTTCGCCATGACC
>NW_025234482.1:1686-2216 GCF_018294505.1 Triticum aestivum | reverse complement strand
TACCATGCCAAGTTCCAACATTTTCAGAGTTGATTTTGTAGTGATTTTCAATTTCACCATCATTTAGCTCCCTAAACAAATCGGTAAATGACTGAAAAACAGCAAATGATGTCAGAACGTGTTGGAAATTGATGATGTCGCTTTGAATGATGCATACTGAACGCAAAAATAGGCTGGAGTTCAAATAAGTTTAAAAAACATTGAAGTGCCCGTGTAACAGATGAGTTCTCGGCCGAAACCATGATACTCCGAAAGAGATTGTCCAGTTTGTACACGAGGTGCGTCCAGTTTTCGCCGTGACCCTCTCTACTCTTTTGCACATGCTATGCGGGCGAACTGATGATACCATGCCAAGTCCAACATTTTTAGATTTCATTTTGTAGTGATTTTAAATTTCACCGTCATTTAGGTCTCTAAACAAATCGGTAAATGACTGACAAACACCAAATGATGTCAGAACATGTTGGAAATTGATGACGTCGCTTGGAAAGATGCACACTGAACGCAAAAATAGGCTGGAGTTCAAATAA
>NW_025234482.1:896-1676 GCF_018294505.1 Triticum aestivum | reverse complement strand
CAATTTCAGCGTCATTTAGCTCCCTAAACAAATCGGTAAATGACTGAAAAACAACAAATGATGTCAGAACGTGTTGGAAATTGATGACGTCGCTTTGAAAGATGCATACTGGACGCAAAAATAGGCTGGAGTTCAACTAAGTTTAAAAAACATTGAAGTGCCCGTGTAACAGATGAGTTCTCGTCCGAAACCCTGATACTCCGAAAGAGATTGTCCAGTTTGTACACGAGGTGCGTCCAGTTTTCTCCGTGACCCTCTCTACTCTTTTGCACATGCTATGCGGGCGAAATGATGATACCATGCCAAGTTCCAACATTTTCAGAGTTCATTTTGTAGTGATTTTCAATTTCACCATCATTTAGCTCCCTAAACAAATCGGTAAATGACTTAAAAACAGCAAATGATGTCAGAACGTGTTGGAAATGGATGATGTCGCTTTGAATGATGCATACTAAACGCCAAAATAGGCTGGAGTTCATATAAGTTTAAAAAACATTGAAGTGCCCGTGTAACAGATGAGTTCTCGTCTGAAACCCTGATACTCCGAAAGAGATTGTCCAGTTTGTACACGAGGTGCGTCCAGTTTTCGCCGTGACCCTCTCTACTCTTTTGCATATGCTATGCGGGCGAAATGATGATACCATGCCAAGTTACAACATTTCCAGCGTTGATTTTGTAGTGATTTTCAATTTCAGCGTCATTTAGCTCCCTAAACAAATCGGTAAATGACTGAAAAACAGCAAATGATGTCAGAACATGTTGGAAATTGATGACGTCGCT
>NW_025234482.1:0-583 GCF_018294505.1 Triticum aestivum | reverse complement strand
GTGACCCTCTCTACTCTTTTGCACATGCTATGCGGGCGAAATGATGATACCATGCCAAGTTCCAACATTTTCAGAGTTCATTTTGTAGTGATTTTCAAGTTCAACGTCATTTAGCTCTCTAAACAAATCGGTAAATGACTGAAAAACAGGAAATGATGTCAGAACGTGTTGGAAATTGATGACGTAGCTTTGAAAGATGCATACTAAACGCAAAAATAGGCTGGAGTTCAAATAAGTTTAAAAAACATTGAAGTGCCCGTGTAACAGATGAGTTCTCGTCCGAAACCCTGATACTCCAAAAGAGATTGTCCAGTTTGTACACGAGGTGCGTCCAGTTTTCTCCGTGACCCTCTCTACTCTTTTGCACATGCTATGCGGGCGAAATGATGATACCATGCCAAGTTCCAACATTTTTCAGAGTTCATTTTGTAGTGATTTTCAATTTCACCGTCATTTAGCTCACTAAACAAATCGGTAAATGGCTAAAAAACGGCAAATGATGTCAGAACGTGTTGGAAATTGATGACGTCGCTTTGAATGCTGCATAATGAATGGAAAAATAGGCTGGAGTTCAAATAAGTTT
>NW_025234481.1:0-7028 GCF_018294505.1 Triticum aestivum | reverse complement strand
CAAAAATATTGCATATATGCATATTTGTCAGGTGATTTCTAGTGCAAACTATTCAATAATCTATTTATGTTATCCAGAACAAAAATACTTCACACACTTTTGTGTTTTGTCTAATTGCAGGTGTATGGGACATTTGTACAATCCACATATGAAGATAAGGAATAAAGAGATGTTTATTTGCTGTCCAAAAAGTTCTCTCACGTCACTTTTGGCCCAAGAGAAGATAGAGTCCAAGTCTCTCACGTTCTGGATTCAGATTCGGACTGCACAGACATACCTGACTCAAAACGCACACAAGTTTTTCATACGGACTCCGAATTGGGTGATTCTTTTTTTGTTGGAAACTAGATTTCGTGCACTTTCCAACCCAATTGGAATCACCTTCAAATTCGTCCGGAGCGTTGAGTTGTGGACGAAACAATCTGATGCTGCAGCAGAATCCGAGTCAAACTACAAGTCCAAAGGTGTTACATCACCTCCACTTGGACCCATGAGCCTTGTACGACCTAGGGTTAGTTTTAGGCTGCCTTGGGACGTCCTTCCACCTCCTTGGCCGCCACCCCTTGCTCCTATATAAGTAGATCCATCTAGTAGCTTTTTCCTTGGGATTTGTTTAGTTAAAAGTTAGCCAACGCAACTTCGTGTACTTTGTTTGTGTCCAACGACCAGACCAAGACCGCTTTCGGATCCCCACCTTTATCAATACTTCATACATATTTGCAATATTCAGATTGCTTTTATCATATTCTTGCTCGTTCTTCGATTGCTTGCAGGAATAGACCTTCGTGGTCAGGTTGATCGTGCACCGGCGTGGTCAATAACCTCTGGAGATTGGTTTAGCGATTGCTAAGGCGCAACGTCGTGCACGTTTGTAGTCGGATCGTCAAAGTCGTCTCCACCAAATCGATAGTTACCATCTCATCGAAAGATCGGGACACCCCGCCTCTATCAGAATGTTTACCCAGGTTCGGGCCCTCTCGATGGAGGTAAAACCCTACTTCCTGCTTGATTGATATTGACGATATGAGTAGTACAAGAGTTGATCTACCACGAGATCATAGAGGCTAAACCCTAGAGGCTAGCCTATGATGATTATGATTGTGATCGTCCCTCTCAGGTCCAACCTCTCCGGTTTATATAGACACTGGAGAGGGCTAGGGTTTACATGGAGTCGGTTACAAAGAACAAAATATAATATCTGCATCGCCAAGCTTGTCTTCCATGCAAAGAAGAGTCCCATCCGCACACGGGACGGAGTCTTTAGTCTTGTATCTTCACGCTCCAACAGTTCGGACAAAGTATATAGTCCGGCCGTCCGGATACCCCCTAATCCAGGACTCCCTCAGTAACCCCTGAACCAGGCTTCAATGATAATGAGTCCGACGCGCAGTTTTATCTTCAGCATTGCAAGGCGGGTTCCATCTCCGAATACTCCAAAATAATTATCGAACACTTAGACTGTGTCCGGATCTGCAAGATGATCTTCATGCACCGCCGTAGATAGAATGATATTTCACAAATATAACCTGCTGACAACTTTAGAGAAAGTGACATGACACTATGGTCGGGTCATTATTCGAACCGTTTTCCCACAACCAGCCATAGCGCATATTGTGAGGCGGTTTCCTTGGCACGTCCTGTCACAGCAGAGATCATGTCCCCTTATCACGGGATTTCCATCAATACGGGTATGGGTAACCCAACCGTCCAATCAATCGTGGGTTTGGGAAATAAGCGATTCTCAACGGGAAAGTGGGGAGGCGCACCGTTCGTCACCTCTATAAAGGGATAAGGATTCCCCATTTTCACCCACGCCTTCTTCCTCCTCTGCTTATCCATTCCCACACCCTCGAGCTCTAGCGCCCTGTTTCACATTTTCTCCCCACAGCCAAACATGTCCGGAGCAGGAGGCAAGTGGGTGGCCTCCACCGTGAAGGAGGAGCATATTGCGAAGCTCCGGGCGGCCGGGTACTTGGCCGCAGACATCGCGCACCGGCTGCCGGACAAAGGGCGGGTCACTCCAACTTCGGAACCCCATGAGAGGGTCGTATTTCTCGCCCACTTTATGCGTGGACTGGGATTTCCACTTCATCCCTTTGTCCGCGGGCTCTTGTTTACTACGGGCTAGATTTCCATGATCTAGCCCCAAATTTCGTCCTCAACATCTCAGCGTTTATCGTCGTGTGCGAGGCCTTCCTCCGCATCAGGCCTCACTTCGGCCTGTGGCTACAAATCTTCTGCGTGAAGCCGAAGATCGTGAGCGTCCAGCAGGTGGAGTGCGGAGGCGCCACGGTGGGCAAGATGCCCCACGTCACCTGGCTTGACGGCTCCTTCACGAAGACCGTGAAAGGGTGGGAATCGGGGTGGTTCTACATCACCGAGCCGCGCGACGCCAACTGAGCGGTGGACCCCGAATTCCGATCCGGAACCCATATGCGGCTCACCTCCTGGGAAAGGAAGGGCCAGGCCTGGGGCGAACCTGTAGAGCTGACCGGACTCCAGAACTGCATCAAGAATATGAAGGACAAGAAAATCAAGCTTGTCAACATGGTCCAGGTCATGCTTGTCCGCCGGATTCTTCCGTGCCAAAGACGGGCTTTTAATCTGTGGGAGTTCGTCCCGGCCGAACACCAGATGCTTCAAAAGCTCTACGGCATGACGCACAAAGGCGCCTGGAAGGCGCTGTTCAAGGCCTCTGAAGTACCTCCTCCTACATTCGAGGATCGCAGACTTCACGCCGCGCGGCTCCCCCGTCCGGTGAGTTTTCTGACTACCACCGGATTCAGTTCTTCCCAATGTACTCATGAGGGAATCTTAAGTCATTGTGTGTATTTGATCAGGAGTACGTGGAGACGGCGGAGCGGATTGACTCTCCGGCTCCACTGCCAGAAGGCCCAGCAGATGCTCTCCTAACGGAGATGCTGGTCCCAGCGCCCTACAAGGCGTCGGAGAAGAAGGCCGAAAAGAAGGCCCTGGGGACCAGGGAGGGTCTCCGGCGTAAGGTTGTACCAGAAGCCGCGTCCAAAGACAACGAGGCACACTCCTCCCCTGAAGGGGAGGATGAAGAGGAAGAGGACGCCCCATCCGGAGAGGATGGGGGGCCTAAGAAGGCGGGCCAGGGGACCGAGAAGGGTCCCCGGTGCAAGGCCGTTATACCCTTGTCGTCCGAAGACGACGAGGCAGATTCCTACCGCGGAGGCGGGGGGAAACACGAAGAAACTCTGCCTCCCCGCACTAGGGAGGAGAAGAAGAGGAAGGCCGCCCCGGAGGGGGAGGCTAGGACGCCCAAGAGGGGAAAGGCGTCCCTTCCTGATTACTCCGCCACTGCCGCCTATAGCGAGGAGGAGTGGCTGCCCAGGGGGAAGCCCCTAGTAAGATCGTAAGTATCCGCACTCTATTGTACTTTAGTGCGACTTTGCTTCATAGTCTTGTTATAACACCGAACATATATGCAGTCCGGCTAGGGTCCATCCCGAGGTATCGTCTTCGGATGGGTCCTTGAGTGATTCAGCGATGAACTCGCTCCCGACGGCCACTACTCCTCGGCCTGTGGATGACACGGAGGTGTTGTCCAAAAGGCTCCCGGAGCAGGGGGAGGTGACTCTGGAGACAACCCAAGGCGGCATTCCAGACGCCGGTCACACGGGGTATAAGATCGCCGTGGATCGTGCTGACGAGAGCCGCAGCAAGCCGGGCTCTCAATCGGATACTGTGCTGGAACCTCATATGGTTCTGGATTCGGGTAGGCGGCCCCTCGCCAGGGAGGGCGAGCCATCCGTGCCGATGACTTCCGTTGCCCCAGGGTGTCGGATAGTCTGCTGGAAGCGCTTCGCGGCGCTTCCATGGATGAAGAGCACCATACTCTTATGAGTGCGGTGATTCAGAAGGTTCTGTCCGCCAAGAGCGGACTAACCGAAGCCTGCACCAGCCTCCTGACATGTTTTGAGGTAAGTAAGAAATATGTAAAATTATCACCCGATAGGTAGTAGCCCCTGATACTTGTTTGGTGTTCGGAAAGAAGAGCCAAACGGAGGGTCAATTAAATTCGTAGGAGTCTAATAGTAGGTGTGCCTGTGGATAAGCAGGCAGTGCTGCTTGCCGCTGTTGTACGCACGGCCGAGGTCACCGGACTCAAACGGGACCTGGAGCAAGCGCAGGGAGAGCTCGGCCTCACGAAGAGGCAGCTCAAAGAGAACAAAGGTTTCTGATTCCCCGTTCGCATATAATAAAGGATAGAAAAAATTGGTTATTCTAACAACAAAGCGTCGTGACTTTGTAATAGGGGCCACCACCGAAGTGGCGTCTCTAAAGAAAGCGTTGTCCGAGGCCGAAGACAAGGTGGCCCTGGAGCGCAAGGAACGCGAAAAGCAAGATGCTAGAGTGGGTGAGGTACAGCAAGAGCTCCAGGAGCTCGGCAAGAAGTTTGAGTCCTTGGAGCATGATCTTAAGATGAAAGAGACTGAGCTTGCGAAGGACCTTGCGAGTGTGAAAGATGCCAAGGCCGAAGCCGAAAAGGCACAGCAGGAAATCCAGGCGGCCAAGAAGATAGTGGCGGGTAAGACATTCTTTATGCAAAGCAAGCATGTGGAGGAGACATTTCTTTTACTTACCCGGATTCGAAGCTCTCCAGGGGCATTCGCAGATCTATCACGTAGCGTCTCTGATGCCGCGGAGTTCTACCATGCCAAGGAGGGGAGCTCAACAGAGAAGCTGTTCTAGTCCCAGTATGCTGGAGCCGAACACCTGGTGCCTCTGAGTGACCAGCTGAAGCAGTTGGTGGAACTCCACAGGGCGGCCGAAGTGGCTATGAAAAATTTCATGGTCCGGATCTGCCCTGGTGACCCTTTGCCTGCTAGCTACTCCGACCTGATAAAGCGGATGGTAAATGCCTGTCTACGGCTGGAGGTGATCAAGCGGTCCGTTTGCATTGAGGGTGCCCGTCGGGCCTTTGCCCGTGCGAAGGTGCACTGGGGCAAGCTGGATGCGGAGAAGCGGGTGAAGGACGGGACGCCGGAGGGCAAGGCGGATCGCTGTCCCAAAAAAATATTATGATGGCGTGATGAAAGGCGCGCGTCTCATGGCCGATGAATGTACCAAGGACACGATCCTTGAGTAAATGTACTTCTGTCGTTGTTGTAATATAAAGACGAAGTTACTTGCGCTATATAGCACTTTTTGATTTAAAATATTACCTTCTGTGTGGCTGTTTATAGGATTCTGAAAGTAGGCCAGTCGTCGGCTTCCGCCCCCACGTAACTAGTACCGGGTTGTTCCTGGAAAAACCCGGACACTCTTTATCCAAATGTTTGATACCTTAAGGAGGTGTCTGGCGTAGCGAACAAGGCAATCGTACTATGCGGCTTTAGAACTTTCACTTAGCCATAGAAGTCTACAATTTTAAATTTCGGCGAAGCCCCTAGAATTCGGAAAGCCGAGTTGGGGCGCTATATATGCCTAAATCGGACGAAGCCTATTCCTCGCCTGAAGCGGAAAAAATCTTGAAGGATTTTAAGACCTCTCGAACAGCGACCAGCTCTCGCTGCATCATGCCGGTCAGTTTTCGGCTTTCTCTACTGAGGTGCTCGTCCGGAAGAACCGGGACACAATCGCAGTAGTTCTTCCTGCGCTACCTTAGCCGATATAACGGGACGTAAGGTACCAAAACAAGGGAGCCGGGCAAACCCAACTATTGACCCAAGACGTGATTCAGAGCTGATGCATATAGTGCTATAAGTTCGGGGTGCCGCACTGTTGAAAGTGTTCGGACTTGTCTTGCCGTACTATGGGGCGCCATAAGAAGCCCCTGGCAAACTGAACATACCGAGGTGTACGGACGCGATATTAAATGAACATTTATAAGAAAAATGCACAAAATAGGAATAATAAGCTGATGCTATATATTGTCTCCCATTGATGAATAATACATTGAAGCGTATGTTTACATTGAGTGCGTTTAAGCAGAATTGAATAGGACTATTTAACATGTCCTGTCCAAGGGCAGGCTGCATGTAGGTATATAAAACAGGTATAACGATCGTGAACAGATTCCACCTGGGTATTTCCTTTGTGCGCAAAGCCTGTTGCCTCCTTGGTTTTCTCTCTTGTGTAAGTCCGACAATCCGGCTCTTCTGAAGAGGCTGCCCTAAAGCAGTGTCCTGAAAGATAAAAAGGGAGGGTTATGAAGGTATTCTACGGTTATACCGCACTGTTGACTGAGTCACTGTTGCGCCTCCACCTATGCCCATGGTATTTTGAGTGCGTAATTGTGTACGCGTGGAAGAATGCTGCTTTGATGGGGCTTGAGCGGAGGCTGGACTGCTAGTCGCGCTCTTGGCGCGCCTGGTGATCCTGTTGCGGGGTGCTCCGGACTCGCTTGACGGTGTTCGAGGTTGTCGTCGCCGGATTGGTGGTTTGTCGGAGGAGGCCTGATGAGGACATCAATACAATTGTTACACCCACAGCCCCTGCTGCTATACATACTGGACCAATTACTAGAGCTCGTGCACGCCAACTAAATTACCAGGTACTTTCGTTTCTTGGTAATGATTTTAATGTTCATGAGAATATGATGCTGCCTAAATTGGATACATTTGTTTTGCTTACAAATGAAGGGCCTAGCTTGGAGAAGGATGAACATTGGAGCAAGAACAAGCATGGAGATGAAGGCATGCGCAAGGGGAACAAGAACGGAGTTACAAGTGATGATTTCAGGACTTTGAAGCCACCATAATGGGTGCATGAAGCCTTGGACGAAATATACAAGATGCCACTTCATAAATTTCGTCCCGAGGCTATTTTAGGTGCTGCGTCACCTTATTATTGGGCCAGGCCCATGTAATTTCGAAATACATAAGTATAGGCTATTTTTAGAGTCCGTATGTGTGGGGAAACAAGAGATAGGGTTGATTTCGGACCCCTCCACCAAGGGCCACGAAATTTCCCCCTCTTCCTCCATATATACAGCCCTTAGGGCATCGTTTAGACTTTGGGTTTTGTTTAGATTAAAAGTTCGCCATAGCTGCAACTTC
>NW_025234480.1:0-7029 GCF_018294505.1 Triticum aestivum | reverse complement strand
GTCCAAAAAACTTGATGATGCATTATGGGCCTATAGAACTGCATATAAAAATCCTATGGGTATGTCTCCGTATAAGATGGTTTATGGAAAAGCATGTCACTTACCTCTTGAACTTGAACATAAAGCATACTGGGCTATTAAAGAGCTCAATTATGACTTCAAACTTGCCGGTGAGAAGAGGTTATTTGATATTAGCTGACCTGATGAATGGAGAACCCAAGCCTATGAGAATGCCAAGCTGTTCAAAGAAAAAGTCAAACGCTGGCATGACAATAAGATACAAAAGCGAGAATTCAACGTAGGTGATTATGTGTTATTATTCAACTCTCGCTTAAGATTTTTTGCAGGAAAACTTCTCTCTAAATGGGAAGGTCCTCGCGTTATCGAGGAGGTCTATCGTTCCGGTGCCATAAAAATTAACAACTTCGAAGGCACAAGTACGAGGGTGGTGAACGGTCAAAGAATTAAACATTATATCTCAGGTAATCCTACCAATGTTGAAACTAATATTATTGACACCGTAACTGAGGAGGAATACATAAGGGACACTTTCCAGAACGTTCCAGACTCCGAAAAGGAATAGGTATGTGGTACGGTAAGTAAACCGACTCCAAAACAATTCTAATGGCAATTTTTATCAGTTTTGGAATATTTAAGAATTTAGGAAAGAAAGAAGTAGTCTGGGAAGGACATGAGGCCTCCATGAGGGTGGAGGGGCGCACACCCTTCCTGGGCGCGCCCCCTGTCTCGTGGCCACCTCGTGTGCCTCCCGGACTCCGTTTTCTTGCATGTTGCGTATTTTGGTTGGTAAAAATTCATTATATAATCTCCCGAAGGCTTTGACCATTGTATCACGCAAATATCCTCTGTTTTCATTTTGAGTTGTTTCCGTTGCAGATTAAGAGCAAGATGTCTTCTCAAGAGTCAGTCGGGGAGAGTCGGGTGTCTCACCCGACACCAGGTCCAGGAGCAAATAGTGATGCTTACCACTTTGGACCATCAACGGAGGATGAGATGGAGGCCGATTTGAAAAGGATAGATGCCATGGAGGAAGATCAAGAAGTTAACTCTCGCTTCCAAGCAGGATTCATGATGGGGGAACTACATAGCTCGGCTATTCCAAATTCGGTCATCCCTTCCAACGTTAAATTTCTTTCTTATGAAAACATGAAAAAGAGTGTCACTTGTTCTTAAGAAGCTATGCAGCATCCTTGGGTAAAGGGAGCTCTAGCTGTTACAGGCAAGCTCCGCAAAGAAATTATGGACCTCAAACAACAAGTCAATAAGCTTGAGGAGGAGAATCATATCCTGAGGGGCATCATCGCCAAGAAGATCATAACACCAACTATGAAGAAGGAGACATAATCACATGGGTATGGGCACTCCCCTTGGGAACTGCCAAGCTTGGGGGAGGTGCCCCAGTATTGTATCACCATCACACTCCTATATTTACCGTTTTATCTAGTTCGATCCTTTTAGTAATATCTTGATCTAGTAGATTGAAGTTTTAATATCAAGTAGTTTTTGACCTTTGCTTTCTGATCTCTTTATGTAATCGAGTCCATGTGCTATCTATAATAAATATTAGTGTTGAGTCAAGGGCTTTGCTATATTGCTATGATCTTGAGGAAGTAGAAAGAATAAAAAGAATAAAAGAGTTCATATTGATCTTTTGGATAAGTAATGACTGCACACATACAAAGTATGAGGCATAAAAGTTGTTGAGAGTTGACAAATGTAGTTTTGGTCATCGTTGCAATTAATAGGAAGTAATAAGGAAAGAGAGGTTTTCACATGCAAATATACTATCTTGGACATCTTTTATGATTGTGAGCACTCATTAAGTATGACATGCTAAAAGAGTTGATACTGGACAAGGAAGACAACGTAATGGTTTATGTTTTCTCACATCTCAGTTAAAGTATGTTGTCATTGATCTTCCCAACATTTTGAGCTTGCCTTTCCCCCTCGTGCTAGCAAAATTCCTTGCACCAAGTAGAGATACTACTTGTGCTTCCAAATATCCTTATACCCAGTTTTTGCCATGAGAGTCCACCATACTTACCTATGGATTGAGTAAGATCCTTCAAGTAAGTTGTCATCGGTGCAAGCAATAAAAATTGCTCTCTAAATATGTATGATCTATTGGGGTGAAGAAAATAATCTTTATACGATCTTGTTATGGAAGCAATAAAAGCGATGGATTGCATAATAAAGGTCCATATACAAGTGGCAATATAAAGTGACGTTCTTTTGCATTAAGATTTTGTGCATCCAACCCTAAAAGCACATGACAACCTCTGCTTCCCTCTACGAAGGGCCTATCTTTTACTTTATGTTTTTACTTTATGCTTGAGTCAAGGTGATCTTCACCTTTCCCTTTTTCATTTTATCCTTTGGCAAGCTCCTTGTGTTTGAAAGATCTTGATATATATATCCAATTGGATGTAAGTTAGCATGAATCATTATTGTTGACATCACCCAAAGGTGAATACATTGGGAGGCAACACAATAAGCCCCTATCTTTCTTAGTGTCCGGTTGAAACTCTATAACCACAAGTATTGCGTGAGTGTTAGCAATTGTAGAAGACTATATAATAGTTGAGTATGTGGACTTGCTGAAAAGCTCTATTCTTTACTCTTTCTGATGTTATGATAAATTGCAATTGCTTCAATGACTGAGATTATAGTTTGTTAGTTCTCAATGAAGTTTCTGAATCATACTTGACATTGTGAATTGATTGTTACTTGAGCATAAGAAATCATATGACAAAATCTATATATGTTGCTGTTATAAGAATGATCATGATGCCCTCATGTATGTATTTTATTTTTATCCACACCTCTAGCTCTAAACATGCATGTGGACATATTTTTCGATTTCGGCTTCCGCTAGAGGACAAGCAAGGTCTAAGCTTGGGAGAGTTGATACGTCCATTTTGCATCATGCTTTTATATCGATATTTATTGCATTATGGGTTGTTATTACACGTTATGTCTCAATATTTATGGCTATTCTCTCTTATTTTACAAGGTTTACCATGAAGAGGGGGAATGTCGGCAGCTGGAATTTTGGCTGGAAAAGGAGCAAATATTGGAAAACTATTCTGCACAGCTCCAAAAATCATGAAACTCCACGGAAGTCAGTTTTGGAATTAATAAGAACTATTGAGTGAAGAAAGCACCAAAGGGGGCCCACACCCTGGCCAGGAGGGTGGGGGCGCGCCCACCCCTACTGGGCGTGCCCCCTGTCTCCTGGGCCCCCTGGTGGCCCTCCGGTGCCCATCTTCTGCTATATGAAGGCTTTTACCCTGGAAAAAAATCAAAGGCAAGCTTACGGGACAAAACTCCACCGCCACGAAGCGGAACCTTGGCGGAACCAATCTAGGGCTCCAACAGAGCTGTTTTGCCGGGGAAACTTCCCTCCGGGAGGGGGAAATCATCACCATCGTCATCACCAATGATCCTCTCAACGGGAGGGGCCCAATCTCCATCAACATCTTCACCAGCACCATCTCCTCTCAAACCCTAGTTCATCTCTTGTATCCAATCTTCTATCCAAAACCACAAATCGGTACCTGTGGGTTGCTAGTAGTGTTGATTACTCCTTGTAGTTGATGCTAATTGGTTTACTTGGTGAAATATCATATGTTCAGATCCTTAATGCATATTATTACTCCTCGGATTATGAACATGAATATGCTTTATGAGTAGTTACGTTTGTTCCTGAGGACATGGGTGAAGTCTTGCTATTAGTAGTCATGTGAATTTGGTATTCGTTCGATATTTTGATGAGATGTAAGTTGTCTATCCTCTAGTGATGTTATTTGAACGTCGACTACATGACATTTCACCATTATTTGGTCGTAGAGGAAGGCATCGGGAAGTAATAAGTAGATGATGGTTTGCTAGAGTGACAGAAGCTTAAACCCTAGTTTATGCGTTGCTTCGTAAGGGGCTGATTTGGATCCATATGTCTAATGTTGTGGTTAGGTTTACCTTAATACTTATTTTGTAGTTGCGGATGCTTGCAATAGGGGTTTATCATAAGTGGGTTGCTTGTCCAAGTAAGGGCAGTACCCAAGCGCCGGTCCACCCACATATCAAATTATCAAAGTACCGAACGCGAATCATATGAGCGTGATGAAAACTAGCTTGACGATAATTCCCATGTGTCCTCGGGAGCTCTTTTCTCATTATAAGAAATTGTCCAGGCTTGTCCTTTGCTACAAAAAGGATTGGGCCACCTTGCTGCACTTTATTTACTTTCATTGCATGTTACTTGTTACAATTTATCTTATCACAAAACTATCTGTTACCTACAATTTCCGTGCTTGCAGAGAAAACCTTACTGAAAACCGCTTGTCATTTCCTTCTGCACCTCGTTGGGTTTGACACTCTTACTTATCGAAAGGACTACAATAGATCCCCTATACTTGTGGGTCATCAAACTCCAAATGAGCTGAAACTTCCCGAGTATTTTTATGGAATATTTAAGAATTATTGGAGCAAATATGTACCAGAGGGGGGCCACCAGGTGGGCACAACCCACCTGGGTGCGCCAGGAGGCCCAAGCGCGCCCTGGTGGGTGCTGCCCTCCTCGGCCCACCTCCGGCGCCTATTTTCTGGTATATATAAGTCATTTTGACCTAGAAAAAAAATCAGAGGAGGACTTTCGGGATGAAGCACCGCTGCTTCGAGGCGGCTGGAACTTGGGCAGGAGCACTTTTGCCCTCCCGCAGAGCGATTCCGCCAGGGGAACTTCCCTCCCGGAGGGGGAAATCATCGTCGTCATTATCACCAACAACTCTACCATTTTGGGGAGGGCTATCTTCATCAACATCTTCAACAACACCAACTCCTATCAAACCGTAGTTCATTTATTGTGTTCAATCTTTGTGTCAAAACTAAAGATTGGTGCTTGTGGGTGACTAGTAGTGTTGATTACTATATGGTTTATTTGGTGGAAGATTATATGTTCAGATCCATTATGCTATTTAATACCCCTCTGACCTTGAGCATGATCATCATTTGTGAGTAGTTACTTTCGTTCTTGAGGTCATGGGAGAAATCATGTTGCAAGTAATCATGTGAACCTGATATGTGTTCGATATTTTGATGATATGTATATTGTCATTCTCTTGGTGGTGTCATGTAAATGTTGACTAGATGGCACTTCACCATATTTTGGCCTAAGGGGATGCATTGTGGAGTAGTTATTAGATGGTGGGTTGCGAGAGTGACAGAAGCTTAAACCCCAGTTTATGCACTATTCTGTAAGGGACCGATTGGATCCAAAAGTCTAATGCTATGGTTAGAATTTATTTTTGATACTTTTCTCATAGTTGCGGATGCTTGCGAGATGGTTAACCATTAGTAGGAGGTTTGTTCAAGTAAGAACATCACCTAAGCACCGGTCCACCCACATATCAAATTATCAAAGTACCGAATGCGAGTTAAGCCAACATGATGAAAGTGACTAGATGAAATTCCCGTGTACCCTCAAGAACACTATGCTTATCATAAGAGACCGTTTTGGCCTATCCTTTGCCTCAAAAGGATTGGGCTACCTTGCTGCACTTTTGTTACTACTATTGTTACTTGCTTGTTACAAATTACCTTGGTATCAAACTACTCCACTACTTACTATTTTAGCACTTGCAGACATTAGCTTGCTGAAAACCACTTGTCATTTCCTTCTGCTCCTCGTTGGGTTCAACACTCTTACTTATCGAAAAGGCTACAATTGACCCCATATACTTGTCGGTCATCATTCATCAATCTGGATGTATCACAATCTCTATCCTCAGGAAGAAAAACATACACTACTAGGAGAAAGCCTAGTAGCAGTGCTGGAAATACATATAGCAGTAGTGCTGGGTCTAGCGCTACTACTAACGTGCTACAACTAAGTTGTAGTAGTAGTGCTGCTCGGACCAGCGCTACTGGTAAGTATGGCTAGCAGTAGCGCTGCTTCAGCCACTACTACTACTAATTATCTGTATCGCTAAACCGAAGCAAACATTGCTGCTAAACCAGCGCTGTCGCTAGACGCCTACCAGCGCTACTGCTAATATTGTTGCTTTCATATTTTTATTTCCCCTCTACGTATTTGTGATGTATTTGTGCATGCTCTATACAATAGTTTCATCATATCATAACAAACATACATTATTCTCATCATATCATACACATACAGTAGTCTCATCATACCATCATCATCATCCAACACAAATATCATCACATCTCAAAAATAGCAATACACAAGTCATGTCATGTCTCGAATAAATGCAACTGCATGGTCATGGCACACACACAGGTTTCATCATCTCTATCTAAACCATGATGTAGAAGTGAAGAGCGATCAGCATGAGCAAGAGCGCGACTATGTAGTACTTCTTGAGGCACCGGTTTCGCTCCCTCTCGTGTCGGAGCGTCCACCTCAAGTAGTTATTTTCTGCCTCCGCTCTGCAGTCGAATCCTCTTTGACTAGCGCCCGGGTACCTGTCCACCTGGGCCTCAGCGTCTGGCTAGTGGTTGTACACTCCTGGAACCCTCCCAATGAGTGGTGTTGCAGTCCTTTGCCATCTCTGATCTATGTACCTACATCGTCAGTTGATGAATTCAATGATAATATGCAACATAATGTACTTAAGAAAAACAAAGAGGCATAATTAGCAAAATACAAGCAACCTATAGTAAACATAAATAATGAAGTTTCTCATACCCAAAATAATTAACTAGAGCGATCCACGGTAGTTCAGGAGGACGGTTTAATTACATCACAGAGTTTCGCCATGCATAAATTCAAAGTTTTGCCATATAAAGACAGTAGTGACCCATTGTCATCGACAATCAGTCCTCCATGTCGGCGGTCCAATCTTCATAGTCAAGGAGGAAGCACCCGAGCTTGTTGAAAGGCTTCAGGTCCAGACGTTGGGCGAGTAGCAGTGCTCGGACATCATCCCGCATGATTGGCCCATGGTAGAACATCCCTATTAGTTCGAGGACCTCCTTCATGATTGTCGG
>NW_025234479.1:0-7029 GCF_018294505.1 Triticum aestivum | reverse complement strand
ACGAAGTTGCAATGGCTAACTTTTAACTAAACAAATCCCAAGGAAAAAGCTACTAGATGGATCTACTTATATAGGAGCAAGGGGTGGCGGCCAAGGAGGTGGGAGGACATCCCAAGGCAGCCTAAAACCAACCCTAGGTCGTACAAGGCTCATGGGCCCAAGTGGAGGTGATGCAACACCTTTGGACTTGTAGTTTGACTCGGATTCTGATGCAACGTCAGATTGTTTCGACCATAACTCAATGCTCCGGACGAATTTAAAGGTGGATCCAATTGGGTTGGAAAGAGCACGAAATCTAGTTTCCAACAAAAAATGAATCACCCAATTCGGAGTCCGTATGAAAAAGTTGTTGGCGTTTTGAGTCAGGTATATATGTGAAGTCCGAATCTGAATCCAGAACGTGAGAGACTTGGACTCTATCTTCTCTTGGGCCAAAAGTGACGTGAGAGAACTTTTTGAACAGCAAGTAAACATCTCTTTCTCCCTTATCTTCATATGTGGATTGCACAAATGTCTCATACACCTGCAATTAGACAAAACACAAAAGTGTGTGAAGTATTTTTGTTCTGTATAACATAAATAGATTATTGAATAATTTGCACTAGAAATCACCTGACAAATATGCATGTATGCAATATTTTTGGTCGTATCAAAGGTAGTCATGTCCTCATCATCCTCCCCTTCTTGAAAACAAAGCCGTCCTCGGCGTTGCTTAATCTGAAATGTGGCTAAGAAAAGAGACAAGGTGTACATGTTGTATATGTATATGTCATCCATTTTTACTTTCCTTTGTTTTTGCACATATGGGACATGTATACATGAGTAACCTTCATAGTTGATAAAATCTAAAGCCAAAATATTATCACAAGAAGTAGAAGGCATGAAATATTGCAACTCAGTTTGCACATATAAGCGAAGCTCTTATTCTTTTCAAAAGGTTGACAATGTTCATCATTAAACCATCCCAACATTGGTGAATAAACCTTACTTGCATCCAATTTACATGCTACAACATGCTTAAATAAGCAAACATGCAATAAGTCATTGGACACAGAATCATCACCAAGATTAGAGGTCATATCAAAATGATTAAACATTGGTTCTTTTGCATCAACAGTTAATTCAATGGTTGCACTCAAAATTGTTGGTACTTCAACTGTTTGATCATATGACGCATTCATGACAATAACACGATTCTCTAAAATAGGTGATGTGCTCAAATCAACAGACTCAACACATGATGTATTCAAGTTAACTAGGCATGCATCATTCTCATGTGAAGTTATATCATCAATACCTTTACAGTTACCTTGTCGCAAAGATGTAGCTGATGTAGGTACGGATGATGGCAATGTACCATACTATTGAGATGATGTCGCGCTCACAATCTGAGGTGTGGCTGCTCTAGTAGGTGCAACGGTCGAGGAACCAACCGGTGGTGGTGAGCATGAACTGGAATAGTTGTTGTTGTAGTCACCCAATGCGTCCTCCTGCAACTGTCTCTCAAAGGTACAAGTACGAACATACATACCAGTAATGCAACGAGGAATATACTGAAATCGTGCCTGGATATCATGGTTCAAACCACCAAAAAATCTATTCATTGTATCATCCTCAGATTCTTCTATGTCACAATGATGCATATAAGATTTGAACTCTTGGTAGTAAGCATGAACAGTGTTGTTGCCTTGTTTAAATTGTTCAAATTTGCGAAGCAATTCACGGCGATAGTAAGGAGGGAAAAATTGTGGTCTCATTACATCTTTCAAATCTTTCCAAGTTGTGGGTTGGTTACAATGTTTTTCGTACAATGCACACTCCACCAAACAGAAGCAAAACCAATAAATGCTCTAGTGGCAGCTCGTACTCGTTCAAGTTCAGAAAAATCATGGTGACTAAAAACTTGTTCTACTTCAAGCTCCCAAGCTAGATAGATAGCAGGATTAAATCTACCCTCAAAAGACGGTAAAGAGATAACCTGACCATGTGCTTGTGTGTGTTGTCCCAACTCTCGTGATGGTGATGATTTGTCCGTCGTCCAAGAACTTCTATCTCCGGAACCTGTCATGATTAGTAGAAACAAGAAACAAAATTCGAGAATAATGTTCCTATGAACTACTAAGATGTGGTTGTAAAGTGCTCACAGTAAAGCAAATATCAATATCTTACAAGTTCTTACCATACGGCAGGTGGTGACAGGCAACCAGCGGTGTCAAATAACTCCGAAGATTGTGTAAAGCGATTGCCAGGGGAACGTACGTATACATGGTGTAGAAATATGTGGAGCTGGGTTGGCTATATATGGTAGCAAAAGATTAGCAATAATCAATTCAAAGATGCAATGTTGAATAAACGCTCAACGACGGTACTGTGCTGGTCCTAGGCTAGACCGGACTAGAGACGCGAGCCTAGAACACTAATGAGGTCACGGCGTAGCACAACTAGCATCAATGAAGGATACTAAGTACCTCTGGACAGCAAGATATAAGTGAAGATCACAACGGCAGTAAAGATAATGATGAAAAACAACTGCCAAGCAAGATATACAACAACTCTCTCCAACTTTCCTCTTGAAAATTTTGTGCCAATTTTCTGATAATTTTTTTCAAAGAATGCTACTAACTCAAGCTTTCCAATGCAAAAGGAATCACTCAATTCCGAGTTGATATGAGGAGTCAAAGAATTCTGAAACTGGCTTGAAAAACTAGAATAAGCTGTGTCCGCGAACTTCGGAGGGCAAAAAGACCTATTTAGAAGACGATTTTGAGGTGTCAAATATTGAACTAGTCTCTGCAACTATTTAGATGCGGCTCGTCGCTAGCTTTCAGTTGAGTACTCGCGGAGCCAAAACGGACTTCGTATGAGGAAGTTATGCCTGTTTTACTAAACAGTGAACAAAACAGATTCCAATCCGAATTCAACTACGAGATTGAGTCTAGATAGATCCGAATTTTGTTTTTTTTTCTTCTCTTTTTTTTCCTCACACTTTTTTTCTTTTTTTTCTCTGACTTCTTTTTCTTTTTTTTCTCTGTCTTTTTTTCTATCCCTCTTTCCAAGACAAACTAGATAAGATGCAGATTGGATCAAGCGAAGATGTGAACGACCTCAACTATGATTGCGAAAATGAACTATGGGTAGCACGTGGTGGAAAGTGATGGATGGTGTGGTGGACAGCGGAAGGGATAACGATGCAGCGACGACGTGACTAATGTGAACAGAACTCGAAACTCTAAAAGAACTAGACCCTAAGACCAGCAACTCGACACGACGATGCAACCGATAATTCAATAATGCAAACAATGAAAAGAAAATTGCAAAGGCTCAGACTGGCTTGGACAAAAGGATGAATAGATCTAACTTTTTTGTGGCTTTTTCTTGGACAATAGGTAAGAAAATAAATCTAATCTAGGGAAACTGAAAATTCTCACCGAGCAACCTGAAAACTGATACCACTTGATAGAGGCGAGGGTGTCCCGATCTTTCGATGAGATGATAACTATCGATTTGGTGGAGTCGACTTTGACGATCCGACTACAAACGTGCACGACGTTGCGCCTTAGCAATCGCTAAACCAATCTCCTGAGCTTACTGACGATGCCGGAAGCACGATCAGCCTGACCACGAAGGTCTATTCCTGCAAGCAATCGAAGAACGAGCAAGAATATGATAAAGCAATCTGAATATTGCGAATATATATGAAGTATTGATAATGGTGGGGATCCGTAAGCGGTCTTGGTCTGGTCGTTGGACACAAACGAAGTACACGAAGTTGCAATGGCTAACTTTTAACTAAACAAATCCCAAGGAAAAAGCTACTAGATGGATCTACTTATATAGGAGCAAGGGGTGGAGGCCAAGGAGGTGGGAGGACATCCCAAGGCAGCCTAAAACCAACCCTAGGTCGTACAAGGCTCATGGGCCCAAGTGGAGGTGATGCAACACCTTTGGACTTGTAGTTTGACTCGGATTCTGGTGCAACGTCAGATTGTTTCGACCATAACTCAATGCTCCGGACGAATTTAAAGGTGTATCCAATTGGGTTGGAAAGAGCACGAAATCTAGTTTCCAACAAAAAAGAATCACCCAATTCGGAGTCTGTATGAAAAAGTTGTTAGCGTTTTGAGTCAGGTATGTCTGTGAAGTCCGAATCTGAATCCAGAACGTGAGAGACTTGGACTCTATCTTCTCTTGGGCCAAAAGTGACGTGGGAGAACTTTTTGAACAGCAAGTAAACATCTATTTCTCCCTTATCTTCATATGTGGATTGCACAAATGTCTCATACACCTGCAATTAGACAAAACACAAAAGTGTGTGAAGTATTTTTGTTCTGTATAATATAAATAGATTATTGAATAGTTTGCACTAGAAATCACCTGACAAATATGCATGTATGCAATATTTTTGGTCGTATCAAAGGTAGTCATGTTCTCATCACATCAGATCAAGATGAAGGAGTCCGATCAAGCCACAACGACATTCATTACCCCATATGGGCCTTTCTGCTCCAACACTATGCCTTTCGGGCTCAAAAACGCGGGCGCCACTTACCATCGCATGATTCAAACATGCCTGGAAAAGCAGATCGGTAAGACAGTAGAAGCATATGTGAACGACGTTGTCATTAAGACCAGGCACGTCGAGTCGCTAATAGACGATTTACGTCTCACATTCGACAACCTCCGTGCATACGACATTAAGCTCAATCCAGAAAAATGTGTTTTCGGCGTCCCCGCCGGAAAACTACCGGGCTTCGTTGTTTCCAGCAAAGGAATCGAAGCAAATCCAGCCAAAATCCGAGCTTTGTCGCAATTGGCTACACCAACAGACCTTAAACAGGTCCAAAAACTGGCCGGATGTGTGGCAGCGTTAAGCCGCTTTATCTCCAGATTGGGAGAAAACGCATTGCCACTGTACCGCCTACTCCGGTGCACCGATCACTTCGAGTGGACGGATGCGGCAACGGCCGGACTAGAAGAGATAAAAGCCCTCCTAGCGAGCAACCCAATCCTGGCCGCGCCAAACGTCAGTGAACCCATGCTATTGTACATATCGGCAACACACCAGATGGTGAGCGCCGTGCTCGTTGTTGAGCGAGAACAGGTCGGACACAAGTTCTCGCTTCAGAAGCCGGTATATTACGTATCCACTGTTCTCACACCATGCAAATCCTGGTACCCCCATTATCAAAAGATAGCATACGCGGTCTTTATTGCATCCCGGAAGCTGCGACACTATTTTCAAGAGTGTTCGATCACGGTGGCTTCCGAAGTACCACTCAATGATATAATGAACAACTGTCATGCTACGGGACGGATTGCCAAATGGGCCATTGAGCTCCTTCCATTCGACATAACATACAAACCACGTCGAGCCATTAAATCCCAAGTATTGGCGGACTTCATGGCCGAATGGACAGAGGCTGAACTCCCTAAGGAGTACGGCACAAATTCCAACTGGGTCATGATGAGGACATCAATACCATTGTTACACCCACAGCCCCTGCTGTTATACATACTGGACCAATTACTAGAGCTCGCGCACGCCAGTTAAATTACCAGGTACTTTCGTTTCTTGGTAATGATTCTAATGTTCATGAGAATATGATGCTGCCTAAATTGGATACATTTGTTTTGCTTACAAATGAAGGGCCTAGCTTTGAGAAGGATGAACATTGGAGCAAGAACAAGCATGGAGATGATGGCATGCGCATGGGGGACAAGAACGGAGTTACAAGTGATGATTTCAGGACGTTAAAGCCACCATAATGCGTGCATGAAGCCTTGGAGATGATTCACCTTTGCGTATGTGAAGTAGATGTCGCATGTGTCACTTGCCAAACGAACTCTTGACATGGTGATGTCCATAGGATGCTCCGCATCATCTCCCCTCCCTTGGGAAAGGTCCGACCTCGGATCGAAAACCAAATCACCATGGGAAAGAGATGGCTTCGCCGTGTAGAAGTGGACGTTCACCAAGTACTTGTCATCTTGAAGCTCGAAATGGGTACTCTCCAATATGGCAACGTCTTGTGATTCCTTCAAAAGGAGTAAGGACAACAAACACATGGAAAAACAAATGTGGTTAGTGTTAGTGCAAAACCAAGCATTCAAGAGGTGATTCACCAAACAAGTGTCGTCATCATGCAAAGCATATGGTGTGACATGGCATGTAAGTATATCAATCGAGCACAAGCAAAGATATCATGGGGACAAGCATGTAAATGTGAGGTAGTGATGCAAATATGTGTGTCAAGAAAATAAGCATCTACCTCGAGGTCATAGCAAGCATTCACAGATTGCTCAATGAAAGGTCTATGGTAGGCATATGAATCATTCACAACACCAAATAAAATTAAGTGTCTAAACACATTGATAGAGGCAAAGGTGTCCCGTCTTTCGATGAGATGATGGATATCGCTTTGATGGAAGTCGACTTTGACGATCCGACTAGAACGTGCGAGGACGTCGCGCCTTAGCAATCGCTAAACCAACTCCGAGAGGTTATTGACCACGCCGGAGCACGATCAACCTGACCACGAGGGTCTGTTTCCTGCGAGCAAACGAAGAACAAGCAAGAAACTGAGATTGCAATCTGGATATTGCGAATATAAGATGAAAGCTTTATTGATCAAGGTGGGGTTCTGTGACGCCTTTGTCTGGTCGTTGAACACAAACGAAGTACGCGAAGTTGCAGCTATGGCGAACTTTTAATCTAAACAAAACCCAAAGTCTAAACGACGCCCTAAGGGCTGTATATATGGAGGAAGAGGGGGGGAATTTCGTGGCCCTTGGGGAAGTGATAGAGGCGAGGGTGTCCCGATCTTTCGATGAGATGATAACTATCGATTTGGTGGAGACGACTTTGACGATCCGACTACAAACGTGCACGACGTTGCGCCTTATGAATCGCTAAACCAATCTCCTGAGGTTACGGACGATGCCGGAAGCACGATCAGCCTGACCACGAAGGTCTATTCTTGCAAGCAATCGAAGAACGAGCAAGAATATGATAATGCAATCTGAATATTG
>NW_025234478.1:0-7029 GCF_018294505.1 Triticum aestivum | reverse complement strand
CCGACAATCATGAAGGAGGTCCTCGAACTAATAGGGATGTTCTACCATGGGCCAATCATGCGGGATGATGTCCGAGCACTGCTACTCGCCCAACGTCTGGACCTGAAGCCTTTCAACAAGCTCGGGTGCTTCCTCCTTGACTATGAAGATTGGACCGCCGACATGGAGGACTGATTGTCGATGACAATGGGTCACTACTGTCTTTATATGGCAAAACTTTGAATTTATGCATGGCGAAACTCTGTGATGTAATTAAACCGTCCTCCTGAACTACCGTGGATCGCTCTAGTTAATTATTTTGGGTATGAGAAACTTCATTATTTATGTTTACTATAGGTTGCTTGTATTTTGCTAATTATGCCTCTTTGTTTTTCTTAAGTACATTATGTTGCATATTATCATTGAATTCATCAACTGACGATGTAGGTACATAGATCAGAGATGGCAAAGGACTGCAACACCACTCATTGGGAGGGTTCCAGGAGTGTACAACCACTAGCCAGACGCTGAGGCCCAGGTGGACAGGTACCCGGGCGCTAGTCAAAGAGGATTCGACTGCAGAGCGGAGGCAGAAAATAACTACTTGAGGTGGACGCTCCGACACGAGAGGGAGCGAAACCGGTGCCTCAAGAAGTACTACATAGTCGCGCTCTTGCTCATGCTGATCGCTCTTCACTTCTACATCATGGTTTAGATAGAGATGATGAAACCTGTGTGTGTGCCATGACCATGCAGTTGCATTTATTCGAGACATGACATGACTTGTGTATTGCTATTTTTGAGATGTGATGATATTTGTGTTGGATGATGATGATGGTATGATGAGACTACTGTATGTGTATGATATGATGAGAATAATGTATGTTTGTTATGATATGATGAAACTATTGTATAGAGCATGCACAAATACATCACAAATACGTAGAGGGGAAATAAAAATATGAAAGCAACAATATTAGCAGTAGCGCTGGTAGGCGTCTAGCGACAGCGCTGGTTTAGCAGCAATGTTTGCTTCGGTTTAGCGATACAGATAATTAGTAGTAGTAGTGGCTGAAGCAGCGCTACTGCTAGCCATACTTACCAGTAGCGCTGGTCCGAGCAGCACTACTACTACAACTTAGTTGTAGCACGTTAGTAGTAGCGCTAGACCCAGCACTACTGCTATATGTATTTCCAGCACTGCTACTAGGCTTTCTCCTAGTAGTGTATGTTTTTCTTCCTGAGGATAGAGATTGTGATACATCCAGATTGATGAATGATGACCGACAAGTATATGGGGTCAATTGTAGCCTTTTCGATAAGTAAGAGTGTTGAACCCAACGAGGAGCAGAAGGAAATGACAAGTGGTTTTCAGCAAGCTAATGTCTGCAAGTGCTAAAATAGTAAGTAGTGGAGTAGTTTGATACCAAGGTAATTTGTAACAAGCAAGTAACAATAGTAGTAACAAAAGTGCAGCAAGGTAGCCCAATCCTTTTGAGGCAAAGGATAGGCCAAAACGGTCTCTTATGATAAGCATAGTGTTCTTGAGGGTACACGGGAATTTCATCTAGTCACTTTCATCATGTTGGCTTAACTCGCATTCGGTACTTTGATAATTTGATATGTGGGTGGACCGGTGCTTAGGTGATGTTCTTACTTGAACAAACCTCCTACTAATGGTTAACCATCTCGCAAGCATCCGCAACTATGAGAAAAGTATCAAAAATAAATTCTAACCATAGCATTAGACTTTTGGATCCAATCGGTCCCTTACAGAATAGTGCATAAACTGGGGTTTAAGCTTCTGTCACTCTCGCAACCCACCATCTAATAACTACTCCACAATGCATCCCCTTAGGCCAAAATATGGTGAAGTGCCATCTAGTCAACATTTACATGACACCACCAAGAGAATGACAATATACATATCATCAAAATATCGAACACATATCAGGTTCACATGATTACTTGCAACATGATTTCTCCCATGACCTCAAGAACGAAAGTAACTACTCACAAATGATGATCATGCTCAAGGTCAGAGGGGTATTAAATAGCATAATGGATCTGAACATATAATCTTCCACCAAATAAACCATATAGTAATCAACACTACTAGTCACCCACAAGCACCAATCTTTAGTTTTGACACAAAGATTGAACACAATAAATGAACTACGGTTTGATAGGAGTTGGTGTTGTTGAAGATGTTGATGAAGATAGCCCTCCCCAAAATGGTAGAGTTGTTGGTGATAATGACGACGATGATTTCCCCCTCCGGGAGGGAAGTTCCCCTGGCGGAATCGCTCTGCGGGAGGGCAAAAGTGCTCCTGCCCAAGTTCCAGCCGCCTCGAAGCAGCGGTGCTTCATCCCGAAAGTCCTCCTCTGATTTTTTTTCTAGGTCAAAATGACTTATATATACCAGAAAATAGGCGCCGGAGGTGGGCCGAGGAGGGCAGCACCCACCAGGGCGCGCTTGGGCCTCCTGGCGCACCCAGGTGGGTTGTGCCCACCTGGTGGCCCCCCTCTGGTACATATTTGCTCCAATAATTCTTAAATATTCCATAAAAATACTCGGGAAGTTTCAGCTCATTTGGAGTTTGATGACCCACAAGTATAGGGGATCTATTGTAGTCCTTTCGATAAGTAAGAGTGTCAAACCCAACGAGGTGCAGAAGGAAATGACAAGCGGTTTTCAGTAAGGTTTTCTCTGCAAGCACGGAAATTGTAGGTAACAGATAGTTTTGTGATAAGATAAATTGTAACAAGTAACATGCAATGAAAGTAAATAAAGTGCAGCAAGGTGGCCCAATCCTTTTTGTAGCAAAGGACAAGCCTGGACAATTTCTTATAATGAGAAAAGAGCTCCCGAGGACACATGGGAATTATCGTCAAGCTAGTTTTCATCACGCTCATATGATTCGCGTTCGGTACTTTGATAATTTGATATGTGGGTGGACCGGCGCTTGGGTACTGCCCTTACTTGGACAAGCAACCCACTTATGATAAACCCCTATTGCAAGCATCCGCAACTACAAAATAAGTATTAAGGTAAACCTAACCACAACATTAGACATATGGATCCAAATCAGCCCCTTACGAAGCAACGCATAAACTAGGGTTTAAGCTTCTGTCACTCTAGCAAACCATCATCTACTTATTACTTCCCGATGCCTTCCTCTACGACCAAATAATGGTGAAATGTCATGTAGTCGACGTTCAAATAACATCACTAGAGGATAGACAACTTACATCTCATCAAAATATCGAACGAATACCAAATTCACATGACTACTAATAGCAAGACTTCACCCATGTCCTCAGGAACAAACGTAACTACTCATAAAGCATATTCATGTTCATAATCCGAGGAGTAATAATATGCATTAAGGATCTGAACATATGATATTTCACCAAGTAAACCAATTAGCATCAACTACAAGGAGTAATCAACACTACTAGCAACCCACAGGTACCGATTTGTGGTTTTGGATAGAAGATTGGATACAAGAGATGAACTAGGGTTTGAGAGGAGATGGTGCTGGTGAAGATGTTGATGGAGATTGGGCCCCTCCCGTTGAGAGGATCATTGGTGATGACGATGGTGATGATTTCCCCCTCCCGGAGGGAAGTTTCCCCGGCAAAACAGCTCTGTTGGAGCCCTAGATTGGTTCCGCCAAGGTTCCGCTTCGTGGCGGTGGAGTTTTGTCCCGTAAGCTTGCCTTTGATTTTTTTCCAGGGTAAAAGCCTTCATATAGCAGAAGATGGGCACCGGAGGGCCACCAGGGGGCCCAGGAGACAGGGGGCACGCCCAGTAGGGGTGGGCGCGCCCCCACCCTCCTGGCCAGGGTGTGGGCCCCCTTTGGTGCTTTCTTCACTCAATAGTTCTTATTAATTCCAAAACTGACTTCCGTGGAGTTTCATGATTTTTGGAGCTGTGCAGAATAGTTTTCCAATATTTGCTCCTTTTCCAGCCAAAATTCCAGCTGCCGACATTCCCCCTCTTCATGGTAAACCTTGTAAAATAAGAGAGAATAGCCATAAATATTGAGACATAACGTGTAATAACAACCCATAATGCAATAAATATCGATATAAAAGCATGATGCAAAATGGACGTATCAACTCTCCCAAGCTTAGACCTTGCTTGTCCTCTAGCGGAAGCCGAAATCGAAAAATATGTCCACATGCATGTTTAGAGCTAGAGGTGTGGATAAAAATAAAATACATACATGAGGGCATCATGATCATTCTTATAACAGCAACATATATAGATTTTGTCATATGATTTCTTATGCTCAAGTAACAATCAATTCACAATGTCAAGTATGATTCAGAAACTTCATTGAGAACTAACAAACTATAATCTCAGTCATTGAAGCAATTGCAATTTATCATAACATCAGAAAGAGTAAAGAATAGAGCTTTTCAGCAAGTCCACATACTCAACTATTATATAGTCTTCTACAATTGCTAACACTCACGCAATACTTGTGGTTATAGAGTTTCAACCGGACACTAAGAAAGATAGGGGCTTATTGTGTTGCCTCCCAATGTATTCACCTTTGGGTGATGTCAACAATAATGATTCATGCTAACTTACATCCAATTGGATATATATATCAAGATCTTTCAAACACAAGGAGCTTGCCAAAGGATAAAATGAAAAAGGGAAAGGTGAAGATCACCTTGACTCAAGCATAAAGTAAAAACATAAAGTAAAAGATAGGCCCTTCGTAGAGGGAAGCAGAGGTTGTCATGTGCTTTTAGGGTTGGATGCACAAAATCTTAATGCAAAAGAACGTCACTTTATATTGCCACTTGTATATGGACCTTTATTATGCAATCCATCGCTTTTATTGCTTCCATAACAAGATCGTATAAAGATTATTTTCTTCACCCCAATAGATCATACATATTTAGAGAGCAATTTTTATTGCTTGCACCGATGACAACTTACTTGAAGGATCTTACTCAATCCATAGGTAAGTATGGTGGACTCTCATGGCAAAAACTGGGTATAAGGATATTTGGAAGCACAAGTAGTATCTCTACTTGGTGCAAGGAATTTTGCTAGCACGAGGGGGAAAGGCAAGCTCAAAATGTTGGGAAGATCAATGACAACATACTTTAACTGAGATGTGAGAAAACATAAACCATTACGTTGTCTTCCTTGTCCAGTATCAACTCTTTTAGCATGTCATACTTAATGAGTGCTCACAATCATAAAAGATGTCCAAGATAGTATATTTGCATGTGAAAACCTCTCTTTCCTTATTACTTCCTATTAATTGCAACGATGACCAAAACTACATTTGTCAACTCTCAACAACTTTTATGCCTCATACTTTGTATGTGTGCAGTCATTACTTATCCAAAAGATCAATATGAACTCTTTTATTCTTTTTATTCTTTCTACTTCCTCAAGATCATAGCAATATAGCAAAGCCCTTGACTCAACACTAATATTTATTATAGATAGCACATGGACTCGATTACATAAAGAGATCAGAAAGCAAAGGTCAAAAACTACTTGATATTAAAACTTCAATCTACTAGATCAAGATATTACTAAAAGGATCGAACTAGATAAAACGGTAAATATAGGAGTGTGATGGTGATACAATACTGGGGCACCTCCCCCAAGCTTGGCAGTTCCCAAGGGGAGTGCCCATACCCATGTGATTATGTCTCCTTCTTCATAGTTGGTGTTATGATCTTCTTGGCGATGATGCCCCTCAGGATATGATTCTCCTCCTCAAGCTTATTGACTTGTTGTTTGAGGTCCATAATTTCTTTGCGGAGCTTGCCTGTAACAGCTAGAGCTCCCTTTACCCAAGGATGCTGCATAGCTTCTTAAGAACAAGTGACACTCTTTTTCATGTTTTCATAAGAAAGAAATTTAACGTTGGAAGGGATGACCGAATTTGGAATAGCCGAGCTATGTAGTTCCCCCATCATGAATCCTGCTTGGAAGCGAGAGTTAACTTCTTGATCTTCCTCCATGGCATCTATCCTTTTCAAATCGGCCTCCATCTCATCCTCCGTTGATGGTCCAAAGTGGTAAGCATCACTATTTGCTCCTGGACCTGGTGTCGGGTGAGACACCCGACTCTCCCCGACTGACTCTTGAGAAGACATCTTGCTCTTAATCTGCAACGGAAACAACTCAAAATGAAAACAGAGGATATTTGCGTGATACAATGGTCAAAGCCTTCGGGAGATTATATAATGAATTTTTACCAACCAAAATACGCAACATGCAAGAAAACGGAGTCCAGGAGGCACACGAGGTGGCCACGAGACAGGGGGCGCGCCCAGGAAGGGTGTGCGCCCCTCCACCCTCATGGAGGCCTCATGTCCTTCCCGGACTACTTCTTTCTTTCCTAAATTCTTAAATATTCCAAAACTGATAAAAATTGCCATTAGAATTGTTTTGGAGTCGGTTTACTTACCGTACCACATACCTATTCCTTTTCGGAGTCTGGAACGTTCTGGAAAGTGTCCCTTATGTATTCCTCCTCAGTTACGGTGTCAATAATATTAGTTTCAACATTGGTAGGATTACCTGAGATATAATGTTTAATTCTTTGACCGTTCACCACCCTCGTACTTGTGCCTTCGAAGTTGTTAATTTTTATGGCACCGGAACGATAGACCTCCTCGATAACGCGAGGACCTTCCCATTTAGAGAGAAGTTTTCCTGCAAAAAATCTTAAGCGAGAGTTGAATAATAACACATAATCACCTACGTTGAATTCTCGCTTTTGTATCTTATTGTCATGCCAGCGTTTGACTTTTTCTTTGAACAGCTTGGCATTCTCATAGGCTTGGGTTCTCCATTCATCAGGTCAGCTAATATCAAATAACCTCTTCTCACCGGCAAGTTTGAAGTCATAATTGAGCTCTTTAATAGCCCAGTATGCTTTATGTTCAAGTTCAAGAGGTAAGTGACATGCTTTTCCATAAACCATCTTATACGGAGACATACCCATAGGATTTTTATATGCAGTTCTATAGGCCCATAATGCATCATCAAGTTTTTTGGAC
>NW_025234477.1:0-7030 GCF_018294505.1 Triticum aestivum | reverse complement strand
ACGAAGTTGCAATGGCTAACTTTTAACTAAACAAATCCCAAGGAAAAAGCTACTAGATGGATCTACTTATATAGGAGCAAGGGGTGGCGGCCAAGGAGGTGGGAGGACATCCCAAGGCAGCCTAAAACCAACCCTAGGTCGTACAAGGCTCATGGGCCCAAGTGGAGGTGATGCAACACCTTTGGACTTGTAGTTTGACTCGGATTCTGATGCAACGTCAGATTGTTTCGACCATAACTCAATGCTCCGGACGAATTTAAAGGTGGATCCAATTGGGTTGGAAAGAGCACGAAATCTAGTTTCCAACAAAAAATGAATCACCCAATTCGGAGTCCGTATGAAAAAGTTGTTGGCGTTTTGAGTCAGGTATATATGTGAAGTCCGAATCTGAATCCAGAACGTGAGAGACTTGGACTCTATCTTCTCTTGGGCCAAAAGTGACGTGAGAGAACTTTTTGAACAGCAAGTAAACATCTCTTTCTCCCTTATCTTCATATGTGGATTGCACAAATGTCTCATACACCTGCAATTAGACAAAACACAAAAGTGTGTGAAGTATTTTTGTTCTGTATAACATAAATAGATTATTGAATAATTTGCACTAGAAATCACCTGACAAATATGCATGTATGCAATATTTTTGGTCGTATCAAAGGTAGTCATGTCCTCATCATCCTCCCCTTCTTGAAAACAAAGCCGTCCTCGGCGTTGCTTAATCTGAAATGTGGCTAAGAAAAGAGACAAGGTGTACATGTTGTATATGTATATGTCATCCATTTTTACTTTCCTTTGTTTTTGCACATATGGGACATGTATACATGAGTAACCTTCATAGTTGATAAAATCTAAAGCCAAAATATTATCACAAGAAGTAGAAGGCATGAAATATTGCAACTCAGTTTGCACATATAAGCGAAGCTCTTATTCTTTTCAAAAGGTTGACAATGTTCATCATTAAACCATCCCAACATTGGTGAATAAACCTTACTTGCATCCAATTTACATGCTACAACATGCTTAAATAAGCAAACATGCAATAAGTCATTGGACACAGAATCATCACCAAGATTAGAGGTCATATCAAAATGATTAAACATTGGTTCTTTTGCATCAACAGTTAATTCAATGGTTGCACTCAAAATTGTTGGTACTTCAACTGTTTGATCATATGACGCATTCATGACAATAACACGATTCTCTAAAATAGGTGATGTGCTCAAATCAACAGACTCAACACATGATGTATTCAAGTTAACTAGGCATGCATCATTCTCATGTGAAGTTATATCATCAATACCTTTACAGTTACCTTGTCGCAAAGATGTAGCTGATGTAGGTACGGATGATGGCAATGTACCATACTATTGAGATGATGTCGCGCTCACAATCTGAGGTGTGGCTGCTCTAGTAGGTGCAACGGTCGAGGAACCAACCGGTGGTGGTGAGCATGAACTGGAATAGTTGTTGTTGTAGTCACCCAATGCGTCCTCCTGCAACTGTCTCTCAAAGGTACAAGTACGAACATACATACCAGTAATGCAACGAGGAATATACTGAAATCGTGCCTGGATATCATGGTTCAAACCACCAAAAAATCTATTCATTGTATCATCCTCAGATTCTTCTATGTCACAATGATGCATATAAGATTTGAACTCTTGGTAGTAAGCATGAACAGTGTTGTTGCCTTGTTTAAATTGTTCAAATTTGCGAAGCAATTCACGGCGATAGTAAGGAGGGAAAAATTGTGGTCTCATTACATCTTTCAAATCTTTCCAAGTTGTGGGTTGGTTACAATGTTTTTCGTACAATGCACACTCCACCAAACAGAAGCAAAACCAATAAATGCTCTAGTGGCAGCTCGTACTCGTTCAAGTTCAGAAAAATCATGGTGACTAAAAACTTGTTCTACTTCAAGCTCCCAAGCTAGATAGATAGCAGGATTAAATCTACCCTCAAAAGACGGTAAAGAGATAACCTGACCATGTGCTTGTGTGTGTTGTCCCAACTCTCGTGATGGTGATGATTTGTCCGTCGTCCAAGAACTTCTATCTCCGGAACCTGTCATGATTAGTAGAAACAAGAAACAAAATTCGAGAATAATGTTCCTATGAACTACTAAGATGTGGTTGTAAAGTGCTCACAGTAAAGCAAATATCAATATCTTACAAGTTCTTACCATACGGCAGGTGGTGACAGGCAACCAGCGGTGTCAAATAACTCCGAAGATTGTGTAAAGCGATTGCCAGGGGAACGTACGTATACATGGTGTAGAAATATGTGGAGCTGGGTTGGCTATATATGGTAGCAAAAGATTAGCAATAATCAATTCAAAGATGCAATGTTGAATAAACGCTCAACGACGGTACTGTGCTGGTCCTAGGCTAGACCGGACTAGAGACGCGAGCCTAGAACACTAATGAGGTCACGGCGTAGCACAACTAGCATCAATGAAGGATACTAAGTACCTCTGGACAGCAAGATATAAGTGAAGATCACAACGGCAGTAAAGATAATGATGAAAAACAACTGCCAAGCAAGATATACAACAACTCTCTCCAACTTTCCTCTTGAAAATTTTGTGCCAATTTTCTGATAATTTTTTTCAAAGAATGCTACTAACTCAAGCTTTCCAATGCAAAAGGAATCACTCAATTCCGAGTTGATATGAGGAGTCAAAGAATTCTGAAACTGGCTTGAAAAACTAGAATAAGCTGTGTCCGCGAACTTCGGAGGGCAAAAAGACCTATTTAGAAGACGATTTTGAGGTGTCAAATATTGAACTAGTCTCTGCAACTATTTAGATGCGGCTCGTCGCTAGCTTTCAGTTGAGTACTCGCGGAGCCAAAACGGACTTCGTATGAGGAAGTTATGCCTGTTTTACTAAACAGTGAACAAAACAGATTCCAATCCGAATTCAACTACGAGATTGAGTCTAGATAGATCCGAATTTTGTTTTTTTTTCTTCTCTTTTTTTTTCCTCACACTTTTTTTCTTTTTTTTCTCTGACTTCTTTTTCTTTTTTTTCTCTGTCTTTTTTTCTATCCCTCTTTCCAAGACAAACTAGATAAGATGCAGATTGGATCAAGCGAAGATGTGAACGACCTCAACTATGATTGCGAAAATGAACTATGGGTAGCACGTGGTGGAAAGTGATGGATGGTGTGGTGGACAGCGGAAGGGATAACGATGCAGCGGCGACGTGACTAATGTGAACAGAACTCGAAACTCTAAAAGAACTAGACCCTAAGACCAGCAACTCGACACGACGATGCAACCGATAATTCAATAATGCAAACAATGAAAAGAAAATTGCAAAGGCTCAGACTGGCTTGGACAAAAGGATGAATAGATCTAACTTTTTTGTGGCTTTTTCTTGGACAATAGGTAAGAAAATAAATCTAATCTAGGGAAACTGAAAATTCTCACCGAGCAACCTGAAAACTGATACCACTTGATAGAGGCGAGGGTGTCCCGATCTTTCGATGAGATGATAACTATCGATTTGGTGGAGTCGACTTTGACGATCCGACTACAAACGTGCACGACGTTGCGCCTTAGCAATCGCTAAACCAATCTCCTGAGCTTACTGACGATGCCGGAAGCACGATCAGCCTGACCACGAAGGTCTATTCCTGCAAGCAATCGAAGAACGAGCAAGAATATGATAAAGCAATCTGAATATTGCGAATATATATGAAGTATTGATAATGGTGGGGATCCGTAAGCGGTCTTGGTCTGGTCGTTGGACACAAACGAAGTACACGAAGTTGCAATGGCTAACTTTTAACTAAACAAATCCCAAGGAAAAAGCTACTAGATGGATCTACTTATATAGGAGCAAGGGGTGGAGGCCAAGGAGGTGGGAGGACATCCCAAGGCAGCCTAAAACCAACCCTAGGTCGTACAAGGCTCATGGGCCCAAGTGGAGGTGATGCAACACCTTTGGACTTGTAGTTTGACTCGGATTCTGGTGCAACGTCAGATTGTTTCGACCATAACTCAATGCTCCGGACGAATTTAAAGGTGTATCCAATTGGGTTGGAAAGAGCACGAAATCTAGTTTCCAACAAAAAAGAATCACCCAATTCGGAGTCTGTATGAAAAAGTTGTTAGCGTTTTGAGTCAGGTATGTCTGTGAAGTCCGAATCTGAATCCAGAACGTGAGAGACTTGGACTCTATCTTCTCTTGGGCCAAAAGTGACGTGGGAGAACTTTTTGAACAGCAAGTAAACATCTATTTCTCCCTTATCTTCATATGTGGATTGCACAAATGTCTCATACACCTGCAATTAGACAAAACACAAAAGTGTGTGAAGTATTTTTGTTCTGTATAATATAAATAGATTATTGAATAGTTTGCACTAGAAATCACCTGACAAATATGCATGTATGCAATATTTTTGGTCGTATCAAAGGTAGTCATGTTCTCATCACATCAGATCAAGATGAAGGAGTCCGATCAAGCCACAACGACATTCATTACCCCATATGGGCCTTTCTGCTCCAACACTATGCCTTTCGGGCTCAAAAACGCGGGCGCCACTTACCATCGCATGATTCAAACATGCCTGGAAAAGCAGATCGGTAAGACAGTAGAAGCATATGTGAACGACGTTGTCATTAAGACCAGGCACGTCGAGTCGCTAATAGACGATTTACGTCTCACATTCGACAACCTCCGTGCATACGACATTAAGCTCAATCCAGAAAAATGTGTTTTCGGCGTCCCCGCCGGAAAACTACCGGGCTTCGTTGTTTCCAGCAAAGGAATCGAAGCAAATCCAGCCAAAATCCGAGCTTTGTCGCAATTGGCTACACCAACAGACCTTAAACAGGTCCAAAAACTGGCCGGATGTGTGGCAGCGTTAAGCCGCTTTATCTCCAGATTGGGAGAAAACGCATTGCCACTGTACCGCCTACTCCGGTGCACCGATCACTTCGAGTGGACGGATGCGGCAACGGCCGGACTAGAAGAGATAAAAGCCCTCCTAGCGAGCAACCCAATCCTGGCCGCGCCAAACGTCAGTGAACCCATGCTATTGTACATATCGGCAACACACCAGATGGTGAGCGCCGTGCTCGTTGTTGAGCGAGAACAGGTCGGACACAAGTTCTCGCTTCAGAAGCCGGTATATTACGTATCCACTGTTCTCACACCATGCAAATCCTGGTACCCCCATTATCAAAAGATAGCATACGCGGTCTTTATTGCATCCCGGAAGCTGCGACACTATTTTCAAGAGTGTTCGATCACGGTGGCTTCCGAAGTACCACTCAATGATATAATGAACAACTGTCATGCTACGGGACGGATTGCCAAATGGGCCATTGAGCTCCTTCCATTCGACATAACATACAAACCACGTCGAGCCATTAAATCCCAAGTATTGGCGGACTTCATGGCCGAATGGACAGAGGCTGAACTCCCTAAGGAGTACGGCACAAATTCCAACTGGGTCATGATGAGGACATCAATACCATTGTTACACCCACAGCCCCTGCTGTTATACATACTGGACCAATTACTAGAGCTCGCGCACGCCAGTTAAATTACCAGGTACTTTCGTTTCTTGGTAATGATTCTAATGTTCATGAGAATATGATGCTGCCTAAATTGGATACATTTGTTTTGCTTACAAATGAAGGGCCTAGCTTTGAGAAGGATGAACATTGGAGCAAGAACAAGCATGGAGATGATGGCATGCGCATGGGGGACAAGAACGGAGTTACAAGTGATGATTTCAGGACGTTAAAGCCACCATAATGCGTGCATGAAGCCTTGGAGATGATTCACCTTTGCGTATGTGAAGTAGATGTCGCATGTGTCACTTGCCAAACGAACTCTTGACATGGTGATGTCCATAGGATGCTCCGCATCATCTCCCCTCCCTTGGGAAAGGTCCGACCTCGGATCGAAAACCAAATCACCATGGGAAAGAGATGGCTTCGCCGTGTAGAAGTGGACGTTCACCAAGTACTTGTCATCTTGAAGCTCGAAATGGGTACTCTCCAATATGGCAACGTCTTGTGATTCCTTCAAAAGGAGTAAGGACAACAAACACATGGAAAAACAAATGTGGTTAGTGTTAGTGCAAAACCAAGCATTCAAGAGGTGATTCACCAAACAAGTGTCGTCATCATGCAAAGCATATGGTGTGACATGGCATGTAAGTATATCAATCGAGCACAAGCAAAGATATCATGGGGACAAGCATGTAAATGTGAGGTAGTGATGCAAATATGTGTGTCAAGAAAATAAGCATCTACCTCGAGGTCATAGCAAGCATTCACAGATTGCTCAATGAAAGGTCTATGGTAGGCATATGAATCATTCACAACACCAAATAAAATTAAGTGTCTAAACACATTGATAGAGGCAAAGGTGTCCCGTCTTTCGATGAGATGATGGATATCGCTTTGATGGAAGTCGACTTTGACGATCCGACTAGAACGTGCGAGGACGTCGCGCCTTAGCAATCGCTAAACCAACTCCGAGAGGTTATTGACCACGCCGGAGCACGATCAACCTGACCACGAGGGTCTGTTTCCTGCGAGCAAACGAAGAACAAGCAAGAAACTGAGATTGCAATCTGGATATTGCGAATATAAGATGAAAGCTTTATTGATCAAGGTGGGGTTCTGTGACGCCTTTGTCTGGTCGTTGAACACAAACGAAGTACGCGAAGTTGCAGCTATGGCGAACTTTTAATCTAAACAAAACCCAAAGTCTAAACGACGCCCTAAGGGCTGTATATATGGAGGAAGAGGGGGGGAATTTCGTGGCCCTTGGGGAAGTGATAGAGGCGAGGGTGTCCCGATCTTTCGATGAGATGATAACTATCGATTTGGTGGAGACGACTTTGACGATCCGACTACAAACGTGCACGACGTTGCGCCTTATGAATCGCTAAACCAATCTCCTGAGGTTACGGACGATGCCGGAAGCACGATCAGCCTGACCACGAAGGTCTATTCTTGCAAGCAATCGAAGAACGAGCAAGAATATGATAATGCAATCTGAATATTG
>NW_025234476.1:0-7032 GCF_018294505.1 Triticum aestivum | reverse complement strand
TTTTTTTTCATCAAAACATATCAACATGGGATCTAGTTTCGAAGATCTCATCGTGAGGGATTTAATGGTGAAAACGGATCTTCAATCGGATTTTTCGTTTAAGAGATAAAACATTTTAAAAACTGAAAATCCAAAAAGATTTCTACATGCATGCATGCAATGACGTGGCAATCTGTTTGCATTAGAGATCTGTGGTGCGTCTCCTTTCCTACCACACGTGTGGCAGTTAGCGGCGTCCTTTAATTTACCCTCCACCATAGTGAGAGAACGATGGGACCCTCGAAAACAGTGGCAGGTCACGGACCACATAAATTTCATGGGGCGCCAAAAGTTTCGGCGGCTGATTCGGTGCCTCCTACTCGACCACCGACTCTAACACCAGCAACGTCTCTCTGCACGAAAGGCTTCCCCCGCTGTAGAAATGGTCAGGGAATCGCCGGGTGAAGTGGGCTAGAAATTGAGTAAAAGCACGCATATTTCTACCTCTCTTTCATGCGCACGGATCACGGGCAGGCATGTGCGGCAGCGATGGTTGCAACCACAATACATTTTGCTATCCACAATTTCGCCTATATACATATATAACATGTGGATTTTCGCAAAAAACAATATATACCATGTGGATTCAAATATGTTCCATAGATAACAGTGTGTGAGAAGTACATATGGATCGAATAAAACTGAATAAAATACACACAGATGCAATAGTGCTAACCAGAAAATAAAGTGCACATCGTAACAAGCTTAATCCCAGTTGCAGATGCGAGGAGAAAAATGTTTAGAAAGGGATGTTTGTGAAGAACTCAAGCATGGAAGGCACATCCTTCAATGGATATCGTGCATGTCTTAATCACTTAGCATAATAAGAACTTCTTGGGTTTATAGGTTGGTTCTCATTTTCTCCTATAGTATACCCACTTAATTCAATTTCATGACCGCTGGTTGGCTCTCCACCAAGAAGGCTTTCTGCATTTGCCTCCATGTCAAGTTGTAACCAAGGATGCACTGAAAGCTTCCTCAATTTGTTGAGCTCATCGGCAACCTCTTTCATTGAGGGCCTATTGATACCATGCATATCTAGGCATTGCTTTGCTAGGTCTGCAAGTCCTGTCAGCAATTCCATGCTCTCTTCGCTTTTCACATGGCTCGCCAACATATCATCTAGATTATTGTTCTTCATAGCACACAAGAAAACCAATGACAAGCTTCTTTGCGTCTCAGACCCCTCGAGCTTTAGTGGCAATTGGCCTGTGAGAATCTCTAAAAGGATAACTCCGAAACTGTACACATCACTTTTGTCTGTTAGCTGACATGTTTGCATGTATTCAGGATCAAGGTAACCACAAGTACCTTGAACTATTGTGACAAACTGCTCTTTGTCAGACGGGGCTAGTATGGAGGTTCCAAAGTCTGACACTTTGGCCATATAGTTATTATCAAGCAAGATGTTGGAACTTTTCACATCACCATGAATTATTGGAGGAGACGCATACGAATGCAGGAAGCTGAGTCCTTCGGCTGCTTCATGAACAATTCTTAAGAGAGTGTTGAAGGAGATTTTTAGGTGGTTCTTGCCATGGATAAGCTCGAATAGTGTACCGTTTAGGACAAACTCATATACTAGAATTGGAACTTCAACCTCAAGGCAACAACCCAAGAGTTTCACTATGTTCTTGTGATTGATTTGGGACAAAATAATGATCTCTTGTCCAAATTCTTTCTTTTGCCTTTCATCAGCCAATGCACATCTTTTAACTGCAACTGACATCTTGTCCTTCAATATCCCTTTATAAACTGTTCCGTTCCCACCTCTTCCAAGTATTCTGCTATTGTCAAAGTTGTTAGTTGCATGTATTAGCTCATCTTCTGAAAATACCTTGAAGGCAAGACCTTTCTCTGATTTCAACTTATCAAACAAAATCATGCCTCCATGCTGGCGAAAATACTCAAGCTTGACTTTATTCAATTTCCTCTTTTGACATATCAATTGTCCCCAGAAGATAGTGGCCATGATAATAACAATTAGGCCAAATAATCCTATTGTAACTCCTGCATAATAATAATGTCATATGAGACAAACATTTTTGTTTGATGAAAATGGATAGATAGCAAACCATTCGTCATATATGTTGGTTTATTGTTTTATTTTATTTTCATAACTTTACTTCTGGTTTTATTGCTTGAGTCTACTTTGCACACCTCACTAAAAACCGTTTACTCCCTCCTTCCATCTATATAGGGCCTAATGCGTTTTTCAAGACCGCCTTTGACTATTGATAAGATTAATAATACATGAGATATATAATGTGAAAATTATATCATTGGAAGCTTCTTTCACATACGAATTTGACGGTATGCTTTGGGTAACTTGCATGTCATATATTATTGCTCTAACACTTGGTGAAAGTTAGCCTTGAAAAACGCATTAGGCCCTACACATATGTAGATGGAAGGAGGGAGTAGTTCGCACCTTCAAGCCCAAATACCATATCACTGAACCCCTTTGGGGGATGGGGTGGTTTGGTCAACTGTGGGTCCACAAGTGGCATGCTTATGTGGCAAAAGCCAAACTTAATGCACGGGATTCCCTCTCGAGCATCTCCTGCAATAGCCCCTAAAATAACCTGCAGACCAAGTAGGGGCTTCCCCTACATTTTCAGCCCCAAAAAAGCCTCCGACTTAAGAAATAGCCACTTTTTAGCCCTATTTTAGTATTACATATGGAACCCACTCGTTAGTGGCTCAATTTTTTTTTCCTTTTTTGCTTCCATCACTCTCCTCAGTCAGGCGTGCGGTGGCGGGAGGAGGTGGCGGAGCTGTGTCAGGCGCTGATGCTGGGAGCTCGAAGGAGGCCGCTGATGGATAAAATGGAGTTGAGGAGGTGGAAGGAGGCCGGATGAGGCCGGCAACAGGGAATAGATATGTGGTTGATCCACATGGGGTGGGAGTGGCAATGTGGCATGTGCTAGAGCGGCGGTGGGGGCGGGGGGACCCAGAGGGGGGCCGGGAATGGAGGAAATGGAGTTGATGTGGTGGAAGCGGTCCAGATGCGGGTGGAGAGCGAAAAAATACCGGTGTTGGGAACACAGGCGTACGGTGGATGATAAACGAAAATTCCTTCCTACCTCTTGTACATGTCGGTAGGAGCTCAAGGAGAAAGCTCTTAGATGTGGGGCTATGAGGGGTTGTCTAGGGGCCTCCAACCTCACTACAATAGGGGTTTGGGCCACCCTGAAATTTTGGCTTGGACAAAGACCTTCTTGAGGTGTTTTTTACCACTGACGCAAATAAGTGGGATTTGAATCAATATGTCAATGTCTACTTATATGATAAATCCAGGCTTGGTTGTGCTCTTTCCCACGTAAGTATGCTAGTTGTTTTTAAATCATGACTTGAGGGTACAAACTAAACAATTTTTACATTGTAGGTGCAAAGTATATCTTCAGGCAATAATTGATTTGTATCAAAAGTTTCTTTTACTCTGAATTAAATGCATACAAAAATAAAAAGTTTTAGCTAGTGATCTCACGTATTTGGGTGTTACCTATTATAAATTTGGTGTCGGTGTTGCATGTTTTGCTTTCGTACACATAAACTTTCCCTCGTCTGCAAGAACACCAGTGCCCTCCATCAGTATTGTGGCAAAATCCATCTGAAGGACATTGATGGTCCTTCTTGCATTCGTTGACATCTACATTAAATTAGCAAAAATAAGCATTAGAATTTGGTAAACACAATTCATTGGCATCCGTAGCAAATTAATTAGTAGCATACCTATGCATCCATCTAGAAGATAAGGGTTCCCGTCATACCCAGGGATACAACTGCATGTGTACCCTAGATGGTTGGTGGAATTCACACACTTGCTGTTGTTGCTCAGGCATGCATAAGTACCCATGTTATTCCATTGGGCATCTTCACAAGAACTCACATTTCTTATAGCCCAATCAATCACCATAGGTACCCGTCCAAGGTATGTGTCATTGAACACGGTGTTGCTTATGTACGAAGTGCTAAAGTTGAATCCTGTTGTCTCCATCAGCACTGCATAGCTGCACCGGTTGAACTCCCAGATTTTACTTGTGTTGACCGACTTGAAGAAATCTGTATAGTAGCTGCGCATCTTCTTAGGTATCATAGTCTGGGAGCAGCCGATACCAGAGCACGATCTGTCTTGTAAGTCTGGCAGACCACGGCATGATGCGACGCCATAGGCTTGGTAGCCCGTTCCTGTGTCATCGGTGTCACTCATGAAGGCAAGAGCATTGCACCCGATGACCGTGAACTTGTTGTGGATGTCAGAGAGCCGGTAGGGAAACGAAGGAGCAGGACTGATTTCGTCGACAACCATGGAATTGCCGAATTCCTCCATGCTCGTGGTGGAGTTGTTGTAGCAGTACCCCATGATGTTATTCAGTACCCGGGCCGTGCTGTTAGTCAAGGAGATGCTAAGCACCTCTAAGGTGTACTTGAATGGCTTCGTGATGCCATCTTGGACCTTACAGCTGATGTCAAAGTCTTTTCCGAATGAGCAGCCTGGATCGATACCAAATGGGTATGGTATCTCAACATCGCCGCACCACCTTCGGCACTCTGAACTTGGAGCCGCAGTTCCAGGAGCGTATTGTGCTACAAGCAGTGTGAGACCGAGGCCAAGACACAACAGTGCTTGCATATTCTTCAACTAGAGAATATGTAAACATGACACGGTCAAAACTAAAGTGACACCTTTGTTAAAAGAAAGCAATCGGTAGCATGAAAAAAATGTAGACAATACTAATATTATTGTCCATGACTCATAGAGTGCTTCGATCGGGCCATGGAAGTTTTGTTTGTGTGAATAAGTGGATAAAGGAAACTTTGGGTGAGGTCCGGACTTATGTTAAAATTGCAAGAATTTGGCCACTCCAGAAGTTCATAAGAATCCAACAAGCTCACCTTTGTTATTGTAGTGATCACTAGGGATTCCCACAAGCTCACCTTTGTTTTTTTAGTGATTAATAGGGCATTAATCACTAAAAAACAAAGGAGAGCTTGTGGGAATCTTTTGAACGGCCCTATTAATCACTAAAAAAACAAGGTGAGCTTGTGGAAATCTTATGAACTTCTGGAGTGTACTCAAAAAGGAGTTACTTTACCTTCCCCGGCTTAGTGCCGGAAGGTTATGGAAGTTGGTGAACTCATGGCAGTAACTGGTGTACTCAAAGGAGTTACTTAACCTTGAGCAAGAAGACATCCATTAATTATGATACACGAGTTGTCAACCTTACAAATAGAAGTAATTAATTCTTTTGTTTCAAAGGAATACAAAGGAATTTAGAGTCTTGGGAGCGGAGCTATGTTGATTCAGAGTCTTTGAGAGGGGTAGAACTCGTATAGTTTTACCAATTAGCCGTCAAGTAATAAAAAACGGAAAGAGGAGCTCAAAGCTGACAAATAAAAGGCACATCCAGCTGGTAACACATGCATGTTAACAGAGCTCACCTGAAACGACGATGGGAAGGGCTTCAGTTCTCCTCCTAACAGAGGAAAAATCACGTCTTCTCCAAGAGACAGATTGCTTCAGTGTGTAGTTGTGTGTTGTGAAGAAGAGCCAACGCCACGCTTACATACATAGTATATATTTCGCTCGAGCGGTCGAGCCTACCTACTGCACACATTCTATATCTGCCACTAGGTCTAGGGAAATGGTCGCATGGCCGACTTTGTCTTTCCATGGCTAAAACAGACGGTGTTGACTCTGTGCTCCATCAACTTGTAGTGTCGACTTTGCTCTTGAGGCATTGGTGCAGACTTTGCTCTTGGGTTAGATGTGGCCCCACATTGGTGCAGATGCGTTGCTAGTAAATTGTATTTTTATTTGGCGACGTAGGTTGATGTGGTAATAAGCCTATACAAGTGACACTTGGCTAGGAACAGACAGTTGACATCTCTGCACGTAGTTTTGAATCTGCTGGCATCCGGAACCTATCGAGATACACGCAACAACTAGACACGCTGGCGCTGGCTGATCTCATGCATGATGCAGCTCACGGATGTACTTTCTCTTTGAGAGCAAGGCAGCTAGCTCGTACGCCTTATGCTTATTGGTTTTCCGGCCATGACGAATGGATGAACCTGCGGTGCGGCCCTCGCCCGAGTTAAAACTGCAAGAAACTATCATATTTATGGCTAGGTTTGCAGAAAACCACCAGCTCGTTAATCTATTGCAAAAAACACTGTAAAATCACTTAAGAAGCAAGTTTAGCTGTGTTTGAACTCATTTCCGATAGGTGGGCCCCGAAAATGCTTATGTTGCATAACGGCCAGGCAGACGGCGCCATTTGGAACGAAACGGTCAAGACGCCGCGCCAGTCGATTGTCGCCAGACACATCCCCCCCTCCCTCTCTCTCTCTCGCCCCTCTCCTCTCCGTCCCCTGCTCCGAGTGATGGCGAACTCGCGTGGCGGTGGTGATGGCGGCGGCGATGGTTCTGGTGGCGGTGGTCCTGCAGATCCAGCCGAGTTATGTGGCAGTTCAAACCCTTCGCAAGCTGCTCCTCCGCAGCCGTCGTCGCCAAGACCATGCAGGGAGATCGGGCGGGCAACCATCAGTACGCATCCTCCTTCGGCGGCTTCTAGTAAGATTCCTATTTCCTTACTCTGCATCTGCCCTGATTTGGGCCTCTAGGGTTAGGGTTCTAAGGTCCATCTTATAGGGTTATAGGATTAGGGCTCGGGTTATGAATTTGGTCAGTGTACTGCTTAGGATTGTCGAATTAACATGCTATAGCACGGTATTACTTCTTGTATGTAGTTCTAGGGTTGTAGGGTTAGTATTGTATGCAGTTTTAGCACTGTATTAATATGTTATAGCATTGTATTAGTTTTAGCACTGTATTAACTTGTTATAGCAATGTATTTACTTCTTGTATGTTATAGCACTTTATTACTTGTATGTAGTTTTAACTGAAATTTTAACTCAAGTTTTAACTGAATTTTTAACTGAATTTCTAACTGCATTTTTACCTGAAATTTTACTGAATTTTGTACT
>NW_025234475.1:5574-7032 GCF_018294505.1 Triticum aestivum | reverse complement strand
GTATATGAGAGTGTCGCTAGCACCCATATGATAAGGAGCCCGGGCTGACATGGCTAGTCGTAAATCCAAAGTGGCACAGACTTACAGGGACAGGCATTCATGACCCAGCAACGAACGTGTCGGTCATCAACGAGTGAATCCAGGCTGTAGCACTGGGCTAGCAGGACTCCGGTGAACCGGGCTGTAGCGGGCTAACAGGACTCCGGTATTCATCGCGTGACATTTCCCCGAAGGGACAGACACAGGAACGAAGAAGGACACATGCCGGCCAGCCTAAGTGTTCCGGAGCAGTAGCAAGCTACCATGGCTCGGTGGAAGCACTAGGAGACATTTCCCGGTAAGAGAGGCTACTAAAGATAAACAACTAGATAGTCAGATCCCACACATACCAAGCATTTCAATAACATACACACAATATGCTCGATATGTGCAATACAACATGGCATCAAAAAATGACTCTACGACTCAAGTAGTTTATCCAATAGGCTCTGAGGAGCGAGATATTACAAACATGGGTCTCATGACCCAACATTCAGAGCATACAAATCAAAACACAAGCGGAAGCTATCATGTCTGAGTACAGACATCTATAAATGAAAAGGGCTGAGAAACCTGACTATCTTCCAGATCCTGCCGAGGGCACAAGATCGTAGCTGAGGTAACAAGCTAAACGTCGAAGTCCACGTGGAACTACTAGTGAGACCGAAGTCTCTCTGCAAAAACATAAAATAGGCAAACGTGAGTACAAATGTACCCAGCAAGACTTACATCAGAACTAACTACATATGCATCATTATCAACCAAGGGGATGGTGGGGTTTAACTGCAGCAAGCCAGCTTTGAATCGGTGGCTATCCTAAACTACGACTGCAAGTACTCTTTTGAGGTGGCGCACACGAGTCCACATATTCACCATATCAATACACCACTATGGATCCGCTCCCGTCTCCCTACGAGAACGCCATCTATAGCACTCACACTTATCTTGCGTATTTTAGAGTATCCACTTTCACTTGTCTATGAACTGATATAAGCAACCCAGAAGTCCTTTACCGCGGACACGGCTATTCGAATAGATGATATTAACCCTGCAGGGGTGTACTTCTTCATACATGTTTCCACCACTTAGCGTCTGCACACGACATGTGCTCGGCAGACTTCAAGCGAAAGCCGACGTGGGTGTAGACCATGACCTACCTAAACACTCAAGTCTCTAGTCCAGGTTTATCGCCTATTCGGGTTCCATCCATGAGGAGATCCGGCCGGAGTTTCGCTCACAGCCCCAAACGATGTGAACAGGGTTCCGTGACACCAAACGGGCGCCCGGTATACCCGGCCACGTGCCTACCGCATCACAGCCCACCCCTACGGTCAGCGCTGTCCACGGCCTCCAGCATACTACAAGCACCAGAAACTACTTGCAACTCCTGGACAGAGGACAAGGGTGAATAAGAAGTCG
>NW_025234475.1:0-1743 GCF_018294505.1 Triticum aestivum | reverse complement strand
CACGTAGCGCTTGTGCGTGCTCTCAAGAACTTGAGCATTTCCATATTCATCAAGGTTTTACCAACATCCGTGTCAAGGATCCTGGCAACACAACATACTACCATGATGGCTAATGATGGATGATGCAGACGCAAAGGAAGATAACACCTTCTCAGATTACACCTTAGCGAAGCCAAGGATCAAAATCTGGATGATCGACCGAGAGACATTTAGCACTCCGCTTCTAATGTTCTCCTTGATGTGCTATTGTAACCCATTCATAGAAATGGTCTGGTATCTAGAACATCAAGTAAAAAGGTCGGACTTCGGGATCTCAAAAATCATAAGGCACAACTAGGGAGTAAATCCTACGAAGTCCTTATGGGAAGGTGGCCAACTTCCTCAAACAAGATACTATAATAATAGGTCTACCGGATGGGTGTGTTGGCCACGACATCCACCTTACCGGTTATCGAGAGACCAATATTATAGTTCTTGGGAAATGTTCCAACCATCACATCTGCCTGAGATTCAGATCTGGTTGGTGTCAGGATATTCCAGACTCATCGAGTCTAGGAAGAAAAACGAAAGTTTGCAACACAAATCGACGAGATGACGTTGCGGGATTCTCGGGAAATGAACTACGATAGTAAGCTCCAAAGCATGAGTTGGTTCTGCTACAAACATGTGAACACGTTGTCCCAGACAAGCATGGCCACGTAGTAGTCTTATAATCAAACACTACCGAGTTCGGGTGGGGAACCATAATCGAGGATATCGAAGTCTTTACGCAAGTCCATGGATTAGATCCCAAGCATAGACTTCTTTTCCTTGAACAAGTCAATCAGTGGCTTAGTGTGCTAGGGACACATATAGAATGAAGGTTGCAAGTCTCCAGACTACAGAATACCTCGCACGTGTGCATGACTGATTTGGGATGATTCCAAAGGAAACAAAACAATCTTTCTCAAATTCACGGCGGCAACTTTCACCAAATGCACGTGTATAAGAGGAAGTCACTCCTTTCATCAAACAAATACTTCATGAGCTAGCATGAAGAAAATGCTTTCAAAAGTTTCCAACACTAGCTTAATGTTCAACAACATCATGGAGGAGATAAGGATGTTGCCAATGGGCTCAACAACAATTCTTCCGGGTTTCCCTTTAAAAGGAATTCCATAGTTAAGTGAACAAGTGATAGCATTGGTCAGACCCAAAAGATATAATGGTGTATGCTCGAGGGATCAACCACGAGTAAGACAACATTACGAATATCGTTGGTTCTGGTCTGATTGGATGATAGCACATACTCCAATCAAAGGTTAGATGAAAATGATAGGTCCAGCAACTGATCACAGGGACCAATCGATGAAGATATCATCTTTCGTCAACACATACTACACAAGAATATCCCTTTGGAACGAACTAAGTCAGGCAAGCTTTTATCTTCCAACTCTCCAAGTTGTTGTCTAGCTTAACCAACTAGCTCAGGGATATCCAACACAGATTCTTGGAGAAGGGTGGTTCACAAGAAACCAACTTGATCACGAGCTCAACACAGCGGTCAGGTGACAACCTGGTAATACTTCCGAGAAGATCTTCGGAAAATCACGAACCACCGATATGTTACTAAGCTCGAGAACAATCTTGCTTTTTGAGGCAAGACGATATGATCAATAGAGCGAAGATTTGAAATAATCCTAACTCATCGATCGAGGAGTGCACCGAGAACAAGGACTAGGTAGCATGATCAACCTTAGAATG
>NW_025234474.1:0-7032 GCF_018294505.1 Triticum aestivum | reverse complement strand
TTCGTGACCGGGTCGCTCTTGGCGAGGCCAGGGTTCTACACGTTTCGTCAAGCTCTCAATTTTGCAGATGTGTTCACAAAAGGTTTGCCAACGCATGTCTTCCTGGTAGCGTTCTGGCTGACGGGGATGTTATCTTGACATTGTAACCCCCGCAAAAGAAAAACAATTGACATTGTATGTGCCCAGTCCATGTGTTGTACTTTATGTAGTCTCTTGCTCATGTACTCGATCTCATATTCTTTATGTGACTGCATTGTTTTGTGATGAGAATGGCCCAGAATCTATGTGGGTTAAAAATGCACAATGCTTATTATGTGCTTGTTATCAGTTGTGAAATGTTTTTTCCCCTCTTGCATTACCTTTTCTTTTGAGATAAATCCTCTTTTTTTTGCGGGTGGAGATAATCCTCTTACATTACAAGAAACTTGCGAAGGAACCTGGGCCGAGCCCAGCTCAGCTCAACTCGACTTCCCTTTTCCCTCTGCCGAAAGACCTACACTTCTACCTCACCTCCGCCGCCACTGCATCTAGGGTGAGCTCCCGGCCGGCGTCCTTGGCGGAGGTCGCAACACCAGGAACGAAGCGTCCCCGCCGCCGCCATCAGCACAACTCCCAGCCGCTGCCGGCGCGGCGACCATGGCGGCAGAAGGAGCAACTCCTCTCCTCAACAACCTCCCAGATGAGATCGTCATCTGGGAGATCCTCGTCCGCCTCGACCCCAAATCGCTCCTCCACTGTCGCGCCGTCCGCCGTGCCTGGCGCTGCGCCACGTTCTCCCTCCCTTCCTCCTTGCCCACCATGCCCGACAACCCGCCCTCCCCATCTTCTCCAGCGGCAGAGACAGTCACATCCTCTCCATCGACCACCGGGCCGCTCAGCCTCAGTTTCACATGGTCGCCCGCCATGACTCCCTTCATTTTGGAGTCCTCCTGCGATGGCCTCCTCCTCTCCAGGACTCACAGGCCTTACTGGAGCCCGTCTGGAACCTTTCATTCTGAAAGCAGCCTCGCCGTCTATAACCCGGCCACAGGTGAGCATGCGTACCTAGGCCTGCTACCGTGGGGCTTCAGTATCTTGGGGATGTACCCACACCGCCCTACCGCCGAGTACCGGCTGCTACTCACCAACTCCAGGGTTCCTGAATACCAAATTGGTTGTTATGTCCTTACGCTGGGCTCCGACCAGCCATTGAGGTACATTGGGTGGCTGGAAATAGTAAAAGCGTTGTGCATCGAGACACCGCCCGCCCTATTTCGTGATAGCCCTGCATTGGTTCCCAGTGAAGCATAGAAAACATGTATTGGTATTCGACACCGAGGCCGAGTCGTTCCGGCACATGCGTGCTCCATTTGTTCTTGGCGGCGGTGACTCTGGCCTGTTGGAGATGGATGGCACACTCAGCATCCATAGCCTTGATGATGACACCGAAATAGTTAATATATGGGTGTTGCAGGATTACAGAAGCGAGGTTTGGGATTTGAAGTACCGAATCAAATTGCCAGCTGCAGAAATCAGGGAGCAGTTTGAAGACAGTGCTGAAAGTTGGGATTTGGACGTTGTTTCGCAGGATGGTGACGTCTTCTTGCTGGTCAATTTTGGTGGGTGGCTGGTTCGCGTCGACAGTGATGGCAAATTGATTGACAGTTTCAGTTATGGTGATAGAGAACTGTGGATGTATGAGTATCGGCTCAAACAAAGTCTTGTCCAGCATACCTCGTTTCCTCGCCTTTGATCTGATGGCTGTTGAGTGAGATGGTGCTTCTTTCTGCCTAGCTGTCATTATCCTCATGAGCTGCACTATCTATGGATAGGTCCAAGTATGTGCATTGATGCATACCCTCTCCATTTCTAAATATAAATCTTTTTAGAGATTTCAATATGGACTACGTATGGATGTATGTAGACGTATTTTCGAGTGTAAATTCACTCGTTTTGCACCATATGTAGTTCATATTGGAATCTTTAAAAAGACTTATATTTAGGAACGGAGGGAGTATAAGTAATGATCAGAAGCTCTGGCTGTAATGAAATCTATGCTTTTCTTGGCAACCATTTGGCTGAAGTGGCTACCGTGTGTGAAGGTGCTAAAATCAAGTTCTCATTGTGCTCTTCTTTGGAAATATTTGCCAATTGGTCCCCCTCATGTGTCTATTTTCTAGAGCTGAGTGGTTTGGCTTAGCTTTATTTTAATTATATTGTGATCTTCTTAGTACTCTGTTGTTAAGACTATCTATATCTCTCACGTCACCATTTCTTGAACTAAAGAATTGACTTTACCTTTTCATCTAGTGGTCTTCTTAGTAAACAATATTTAGGGAGTTAATTTCCTGTTCCTATCTTATGAAACAATGTCCCATATTTTACTTGTTGACTTGCAAGCTGCATCTGATTTTAAAAGACCTTGGAATACTAGCAGCTATATTAAATGATTGTATCATAGTCAACTGCTGAATGAAATATTCTGTCATAATTCATTTTTCTTCATGAATCAATTGCATATTGTTAGGTAGGTCTTACGGATACTTTAAGCTCATCATTATAGTGAGAACCTGACATGCTTATATTTTTCGCCTTCCAAGGAGCTGCAGTAAACTGCAACCTATTTTTTTTTATGAATGCCATTTTGTGCTTCCGTCCTGACTCCATTTTTATGTTGCACTGCTTGGACTGATCACTTACTGTGTTACTTTTCCTGCTAATCATTTTTAGAAATGGTGCTTCATTAGTTGAAGGAACAAAGTTGTACTAGTAAGCACAAGAAAGGTTTGTCATTGTCAAGCCCATGTTCCCACATTGAGTTCATGTCTCAAGCAGGACAGCATGGGCCTGTTGTGTGGCAATACATGTGTAGAAGTAGGTTGAAAGCCACTCTGATCATTTGCTTCGGATTTTAATTTTAGAAATATGTCAGTCCAGTATGTGGGCCTGCTATTTTACAATGGCAATCGCGAAGTCTCTTCACCTAAAACTGCATTCCATCCTCTTTGGTCTGTGCTCTGTGTTGATTGGATCATACTATGGAGCAAAATTGTTCAGAATGAACATGATCATGGAGATGTAAGGCAAGAGTAATCTGAGAATTCAGAGTAGTAGTTGGAATATTGACCAGTGGGCGAGAGCTGCAGGTGATTCATGGAATGGAAGGCACATGCACAACTGCTGGTTCTCTGAAGGGCCAATGGCCGAACTTTTATTAGATAGAAAAGAGAGAAATACAGTCTGGTTAGCAGTCTAGGCGCACTAGAGCTGAAAACCGAAAAATAGAATACGAGTTACAGCGGTACAGAGACTGCCCCTGGCTACAGCTTAACCCAGGTGGCATGCAGAACCAACTAGGCACCGAGGTCTACAATGCATCCCGCCGATCGCCAAACGGCAATGTCTTCACAGGCCAGATCCAGCACCATGTCCGCGCTGCTCGCTATCTGATCGAATATCCTGGAGTTCCTTTCCCTCCACAGCCGCCAGTGCATCAGAATAGCAATAGTGTCAAAATTACGACGCGTCATCTTGGGCACTCCGGCTCTGGCCTGAAGCAATAATGTCTTCACAACTGCCGGTTCTCATTGTACATCTATAAATTCTTTGCCTGGTTATATATCTCTTGGAGATCATTGGTTGTGATGTTGGTGACTTTTACAGTCTAGCATGACCTCAGAGTTCACAAATTGATAGTTAGATACCAACCAGAGTATATAATCCACACTTTCCAAAAATCCCAGATGAAGTTTACCCTCTGCCTGCTTGCACTGATGGCTCTTCGGCCTTGACAGTTGAGTTGTATGGTCAGTTAGAAATGCTCTGGAAGCATCTAGTTGGTTTTATAACTGTAGTGCTTTGCTGCTCGCATGACATGGTATTCCCCTCGCGTCCCCGCGGCCTTCACTAGGTTACACCAAGATGATACAATGTAGTAATTAATGGGGAGGAAAACTCCTAGTTACAAGCAGGCTACTGGTAAATAATGCAGAACACAGACGCATTCAGGAAAAGAAAAGAGAAAAGGAGCTTCCACAAATGAAACCTCCAGCAAGAATAAAAAGTCTGCTGATCTGCCGATGCTACGTGCAGTCTTCATGTTGTAGGAAGTAATGTAGACACTATACAGATCCATGGTTAGCTCAGTTTTCAATTAACAAGATAGGGACTCTTCCTTTTGAATCTGTAAGTAATATCCGCCAAACGATGAATATTTAGAACTGTTTAGCTATGGCAAACTAGCAAACCCAACCAACGTTTATTGTGACTCACTTTCCCTTCTTTTCAGAAGTGTTCAAATAGGAATTTCAAGCAGTTATATTCTAGGAAACAGGACCATAGAAGAACCTGCAAGTTTTTGGCAAGTCACAATTAGTATCTACTGAACACTGCAAAGATTCCACAAAATCTTAGGGAACACCACAAATATAAGGTGCTTATTTGAATTATTAGGCCAACAATATGGTGAATAAGCCAGTTGAAACAAGGACAACTGCACAAGTGTCTGTTCAAACGCTTTGATCCCCTATCCCTATGAATTCCAGTATTTAAAGGGCCCGGGAGGAAACGCTTTGATCCCCCTATCACATGTCATGTCATGCTGCAATTCTACCTCTGAATCTTGTTTCCCGTAATCCCATAGTACAATCTACACTATATCAGTGCGGCAACATATAAGCTGAATCAACCGAGAGATAATTGAGTAAGCGCTTTCCTTAAAACGAAAAAGATAGAATTCCAGAAGCCAATCAAGGATATTGTTCTTTCAGAAGCTTGTACTTTCTTTTCAGTTTGAAAGCTCTGATATATTCCCCTGTGTGTTTTACCATTTGATATGTGTGTTCTAGGCGTCCAATTCATATCCATTTTGCAGTTCCTAGAGTTACAGTTCTCATAGTGCTCAGTTCATGCACAAGCTTGTTATCTTCCATGTAACTTATATATGTCGTAGCTTTTGTTCCTGCCATGAAGTCATGAAGAGCCTTCTTCCTCTGTTTACGTCAGCTTGAAGAGCAATTTCATGACCTCGCAGGATGAAGTTACGAGGAGTGATCAGATTTGGATGCAAATTCCCTGCGCCTCTGAAAGGTACTACCATAGATATATTGATACAATTTCTCCATGGCAATTTGGATACACCTTTGATATATATATATATATATATTCAGGTAAGGAAAATATGCTCAACTTTAAGGAGCTTATGTTTGTAACAAACAGAAGACAGATGAACAAAACTGTATGCTGGTGCCTCGTGGTACTGCAACCTTAGTTTTGCAATTTGTTATTTGTTCGATTTCGGTGTTACTGCAGAAAAAGCAGCTAGATGGGTCTGCTAGATTCAGAAGTCTACATAGTAGTTTTGCTATGAAAGAAAGTGGTTTAGAACTCAATCTCTAGGTATGCTGCAACAGTAAGCAGAGAACAGTGGTTGAAATGGAAGTACATGCACAACTATCAGTTCTCACACCCTGGCTCTATAAATTCTTCACCACAAACGGCTGCATCAAGTCTGGGTTTGTTCTTTCAGATTGAGTTGTGAAGCTGTAGTTTAGCTTGTTTTTGTCATTTAATTTTAGTAGGAGCAATTCAAGGAAGGATAGATCTGCATGGGCCTTCAGGACCGGATTGGGCAGGCCCTGCAGGATGGCCCCCTGGATGGTTGGGTCTGGTTCCACCTGGTGGGACTGGGTTTCCTGATGACCCTTGTTGGGGAACGTAATAATTTCAAAAAAATTCCTACGCACATGCAAGATCATGGTGATGCATAGCAACGAGAGGGGAGAGTGTAGTCCACGTACCCTCATAGACCGTAAGCGCAAGCGTTTATCAACGCGGTTGATGTAGTCGTACACCTTCACGCTCTGTCCCGATCAAGTACCGAACGTATGACACCTCCGCGTTCAGCACACGTTCAGCTCGATGAAGTCCTCGCCTTCTTGATCCAGCAAGAGGGGCGAAGTAGTAGATAAGTTCCGGCAGCACGACGGCGTGGTGACGGTGTTGGTGAAGAACAATCTCCGTAGGGCTTCACCTAAGCACTACGAAAACTATGAGGGAGGATAAACTAAAGGGGACGGGGTTGCAGGCACACGGGGTCGAAACTTGGAGTAAAAGCCTTCTCAAAGTCGGTTTTGCCCGAAAGGCAAGAGTCCTACACGGACTCCAGGGCTAGACGCCAGGGTTCCCGGCGTCTACCCCCTAGACGCCAGGGTTCCTGGCGTCTAGCCTCTGGTCTCCGCAAAACTTCCTTTTGCACTTTCCAAAAGCCTCATGGGCTTTCCCCTTTGTCCCAAATAACGTGTTTTCGTACCCAAACATTTTGGGAAACATCCGGAACCCTTTCCGGTGAATTCCGGAACCCTTCCGGAGATCAAACACTATTATCCCATATATCAAACTTTATCTCCGGACCATTCCGGAGTTCCTCGTCATGTCCGTGATCTCATCCGGGTCTCCGAACTAGATTGGGTTACCAACATACCACTAGTAGAAAAAGGGTCAAACGTGAAGCACATTAGTGCCGGTTTGTATTTGAGCCGGCACAAATGTATACATTAGTGCCGGTTCCAACGGCTAGCCGGGCCGCTCTCATTAGTACCGGTTCGTGGCTAACCTTTAGCACCGGTTCGTGCCACGAACCGGTACTAATGAGAATGGTGGCAGGATGTTGTCAGTCTGGGCCCCCTCCAGCACCTTTAGTACCGGTTCTTGGCACGAACCGGTACTAAAGGTCGTCCTACATAAACCCTTCGTCCACCCGAGCTCGCTCTGTTCTTCCCCTTTTCCCTCTCCTCTCTGTTCTTCCCCTCTTCCTCTCGAGCTCATCACACATTTTGCCCAAAAATTGTCAAGATTTGAAGGCCCCCATCCATTCAAATGATCACAAAGGTTAGCAACTTTGTCCTTTCATCTCTCATTGCTAGATTAGCTCTTGCAATGCTTTATATAGTTATTAATTTGTGAGTTTAGTAATTTGGGAGGAAATATATATATGTGCTAGTATTTGATTTATATGCAATTTGAGGTTAAAATAACACTTAGTTTGCATATGTA
>NW_025234473.1:5586-7032 GCF_018294505.1 Triticum aestivum | reverse complement strand
TTTTTTATATAATGTTGTTTTTCAGTTTTTTAATGGATGTATAAAAGTTGTGTTTTCTGTTTTTAGTGTTAGATGCTTAATTAGTATGAAATAGCATATAGAATTTTGACATATGCAATGATAGCATAATTAGTGTTATATAGAAATGTTAGAAATTTTAGTTATCAAAATCCAATCATTAAAAAAATGTTACTTTTTGCGGGCATATAGCTAGTATTTGTTCTCGACGATGCTCCGCCCGCATCCTCGCCGTCGACCCGTCCGCGACGACGTCCGACTGACCCATGTCCGGGACTGGGCTCCGCCGGGCTGGCACTGGGAGGTGCTGCCTGGAGGGGCGCGCCGCTTGATGAGGAACCCGGCCCCGGGTCCCGTTGTCGACCCTGATCTCGTTTGGTGGCGTTCACGTGGGCCAGTTTCGGTGCTGTAACGCCCCGAGACTGATGTGCCAGGTGTCCTCCAGTTATTCGTTGTCATTGCCGTGTCATTTGCTTGCGTGTTGCATATTATCATGTCATCATATGCATTGCATCTTCATGTTTTAAAACTTGCATCCGTTCGGGTTTCCCCACTTCCTTCCGTTGTCCGTTCTGAGCCCAGACACACTTGCACGCGCCCGCGGCATGTCCGAAATAGTATTTTATAAGTGGCCGGAAAATGTTCACGGAATGGGATGAAAGTTGGCATGCGGTGTTGTTTTGTTATTAGTAGACTGCCTGCCAAGTTTCATCGCGTTCGGAGTCCGTTTGACGCCCCAACGGATAACTATAGCGGCAATATAGCCGGTCTAACGTCGGACGTTTTCGGTCTCCGAAAACAGTCGCCGGGCCTCTCTCTTCTCTTCTCTCAGCCTGAGGCCTTCTGCACAGTCCACTACCTACCGCCGGGCCTAGCCTAAGCTCTCTCTTCAGCCCACAACCCTCCTCGCGCGCGCCCGAAAAGCTGTCCCGTACCCGACCCGGGCAGTGGTCACCGTTGGGTCCGGATCATCCCAAAACATCTCTAAAATATCTTCGGTTATTTGTTTGGTCCATCTAACCTATTCTATCTCGATCATCCAATTTTAATCGGATGATCCAAACTCCCCTCTTCTCTATATATAGTCCAACCTCATGCCTATTTTGGATTTAACCTAGCACTAGCCCTCCATTCCCGTGCAGCCGCCGCCGCCCCTTGTTTTCCGTGCCTGGCCAGCCCACAGCCGCCACCTCGCACCACCAGGTCCACCACACCACAGCCAACTAACTTGTTGCAGCTCCCCACCGTCGATCTGGAGCGTCAGATTCAGATCGAACAGACCCCGTCGCCCCAGTTCATCCCGCAGAGGCTCTGGATCCAACAAACTCCTCCAGCAATGCCCAACCTTGGTTTTACCATTTGCCACCTAGCCTTTTCTTTCCCTTGGGTTCTGCAGACTCAAGGGTCATCATTACTTTAACCCCCCCG
>NW_025234473.1:3431-4018 GCF_018294505.1 Triticum aestivum | reverse complement strand
GATACAGCTGGATGTAGGATTTGCTAGATTTGGGTGAGATATTATGCTTCCCCTGTATCCCCAACACCTGATTGCATAACCGGAAAGGTTCGGGAGTTTAATAAATGGGAATTCAAGTAGCTCTTAGGATATCTTTCCGACAGATGTATGATATGAAATTGGGGTTCCTAGTGGTCCGCCTATCCACGGTTGGTTTTACAGTGGTCTCGTTGTGTCTTAAAGAGTCCTTGGCTATGCCGACTCGGGGACGCTTCGTATGTCATGTGCACTGCCTTGTACATGATGGTGATGTACGATCGAGCCCGTGTAGGCCCCACCACGAAAACTTCGGACGAAATCTCTATCATATGTTTGTTCTGGCTTATTCTGCAAGCCAACCCTTTGTTTTTGTTTTGAGTTGTGGGATTCGAGTTGCTTCAATGTCAAGTGTTGATTCCATACCTTCCCCAAATGGTGTTCTCATATTCCTATGTGAATACTAGTCCTTCTTGATCATCAAGTTTGTAAGGTCAATTCTTTTCAACCGGTGTGCTTCTCTTATAGTGGATCCGAACATTTCAACATCCGCAAGATCCAATTGCAGCTTT
>NW_025234473.1:0-2989 GCF_018294505.1 Triticum aestivum | reverse complement strand
AACGATTCAGATTTCTTAATCAAGTATCCATTTTATTGTTGTGAAGTCTCTTCATTCCTTTTTCCGCCAATGTTCTTATCCGGTGATTCTCATGAAGATACTAACAAAGTTTCTAGTTCATCATTCTCCATTCTTTCCTTTTCCGGTGGATCCAATTCAAGCTTTCGGTGTCGATCATATTCTTTTTTGTATTTCAAATGCTTTTCTCGTGCCGGTGCACCTCATAACCATTCATTTCTCGCTATTCATTTGTTCCGGAGTGCTCAAGATATCTTAGAAGGATCGTCTTGTCATTCAAGATCCGTTAATCCTATTTTGAGGATGTTTATCCCATTCAAGCTATTTAACTCAACCAGTGCAATCTCTCCTTCTAATCATTTCAATGGTGTTTTCTTTTGAGTGGGCCCTAACCCATAGGTCTTTTCCCAGGATCTTACCTGACTCTTCTTATTTTTCCGGAGCTTCTCAAATTCTTTTCTAAAGTTTGACGTAAGAACGAATTATCATCAGTCAAATGCTTTTCTCCAAGATCTTTCTTTTCTTTTCATCATTGGTTCAACCTTTCTAATTTATATTCCGGAGTGCCTCAACAACTAATGGTGGTGTTTCTCGTCGTCTTCCTCATCATTTGAAGACCGAAGAAGATTTTGCCTCCATATCTTATCCGTTCTCTTCAAGATTCATGATTCTAGCTTGTTGCCATCCTTTCATAATTGTTTTTCGATTGTGAGAATTCTTTTCACCTATCTGGAGCATTTCAAGAGTATTTCAGTTTGTTTTATCCGGAGCCCATCATCTCAGAAGTATTCATTCTCGACTTTCAGCTATGGTTCTCCAAATCTTACCAGTGCATCGTTCAAGTGATCTCTAATCAGTCGTGATTCCTTCGTTCTCATGGATCTAAACTCTCTCATGTATCTTCGTTCATTTGCTAATTCTTCCCTGTGTTTCTTTATCTTCTAATCGTTCTTTTTCAATTCTTACGGTGGTTCTCCAAAGATTTCTTTTCCTTCATTATCATATCAATTTACTCGTTGTTTAAATCCTTCCGGTGGTTCGTGGAAGGCTTTCTCAAGTTTGCGCTGTATCTATCTTAATCCTTTCTACGAGAATAAGTAATATGTCAAATCCGTTGATTGCCATCAATTTAATTGGTGAAGGATAAGCATAATGTAATTCTTATTCTTGTTTCATCAAGTAAATTTAATTCCTTATTCCGGAGGTTCATCAAAATTCTTGATTTCTTTTGTTCATCTTTCCTTTCCGGAGCTCCAAGTTATTTCAATTATATCACCACGGAGATTCATCGAAATCGTCGCAAGGCTTCGCTTGGGTTTTCAACTTCTCTATCCTTTTGTTTGATCATCCTTTTATTACCGGAGTTCCTCATGGTGGTTCCTTGGGTTTTCCGTTAGCGGCAAGTTGTCACCCCATAATTTTGAGATGTCTTCTATAAGTCCATAACAAGCTTACTCTTTTCGTTGTTGATTTCCCAACAACTTTGTAAAATCCTTCTTTTAAGGATACCTTTCAAATTCTATTGTGGTAGAAGATGTCATTTTCTTCTCAACTCTTTCCTTTCCAACAATTTTGTTCGACCCTTCTCCTAAAGATGCCTTTTCAAGCTCTTTTGTGGCAGAAGTTGGTATTTTCTTCTCAATTCTCCTATGACAATTATCTATCTTCTATTCTTTTGTTCCGGAGGCATTGTGATGTTGCTTTCTTCAACCATCATCTCGTTTCATCAAAAGATCATGTTCTTTTCATGCCTATTCATTTAACCGGAGTGTTGTGCCATTTTGCTCAAGTTCTTTTCGCCTTATCAAGCCTTTCATCTCTGTTCAACCGGAGTGCTGTCTGAGATCTTTCTTACCCCTTGTTAATTTCATTCAATAGTTCCGGAGGCAATGTGTTGTGATTTCATCAAGCATCTTCTCACCTTACCAAGTTCTTATTCTATTCCTTTTCTTTTCAATCGGAGTGCTGCCCGAATTTGTTCTTCCTTGTTCCTTTTCCTAACGGAGTGCTTTCAACTTCGTTCATTCTCGTTGCATTCTTTCTTTCAATTGTTCAACCTCTCAAGGTTCTTTGGTTTCACTCATTGTTCAAAGAAGCAACTTAGTTTTACCTCTTCTCGTTCTATTCCGTTGTTCCTCCGGTGCCATTCTAGATCTCGGGACGAGATCCTCTCATAGTGGTGGAGTGTTGTAATGCCCCGAGACTGATGTGCCAGGTGTCCTCCAGTTATTCGTTGTCATTGCCGTGTCATTTGCTTGCGTGTTGCATCTTATCATGTCATCATGTGCATTGCATCTTCATGTTTTAAAACTTGCATCCATTCGGGTTCCCCCACTTTCTTCCGTTGTCCGTTCTGAGCCCAGACACACTTGCACGCGCCCGCGGTATGTCCGAAATAGTATTTTATAAGTGGCCGGAAAATGTTCTCGGAATAGGATGAAAGTTGGCGTGCGGTGTTGTTTTGTTATTAGTAGACCGCCTGCCAAGGTTCATCGCGTTCGGAGTCCGTTTGACGCCCCAACGGATAACTATAGCGGCAATATAGCCGGTCTAACGTCGGACGTTTTCGGTCTCCGAAAACAGTCGCCGGGCCTCTCTCTCTTCTCTTCTCTCAGCCTGAGGCCTTTTGCACAGTCCACTACCTACCGCCGGGCCTAGCCTAAGCTCTCTCATCAGCCCACGACCCTCCTCGCGCGCGCCCGAAATGCTGTCCCGTACCCGACCCGGGCAGTGGTCACCGTTGGGTCCGGATCATCCCAAAACATCTCTAAAATATCTTCGGTTATTTGTTTGGTCCATCTAACCTATTCTATCTCGATCATCCAATTTTAATCGGATGATCCAAACTCCCCTCTTCTCTATATATAGTCCAACCTCATGCCTATTTTGGATTTAACCTAGCACTAGCCCTCCATTCCCGTGCAGCCGCCGCCGCCCCTTGTTTTCCGTGCCTGGCCAGCCCACAGCCGCC
>NW_025234472.1:5515-7034 GCF_018294505.1 Triticum aestivum | reverse complement strand
TTTCATGGACTATTACTCACCGTTTTGGGGTCCCCAAGCGATTTCCACAGGCGTTCAACCCCAAGGTGCGCCTACGTGTCGGTCGTCAACACACGCAGTTTTGGCCGATTCTGACCCGTTTCGTGGACTATTACTCACTATTTTGGGGTCCTGGAGTGATTTCCACGATTAACGAACCCCTGAGTGCGTTTACATGTCGGTCATCAATAATCCTAGGTTTGTCTGATTCTGGGCTCTTTCATGGACTATTACTCACCGTTTTGGGGTCCCAAAACGCTTTCCATGGTTGTCGAACCCCAAGTAGTGCTATGTGTTGGTCGTCAACACTCGTAGTTTGTGTCGGTACTGGCCCGTTTCATGGATTATACTTAGTTTTGGGGTCCCGAAGTGATTTCCATGATTGTCGAACCTCGGGGTGCGTTTACGTGTGGTCATCAACACTCTTAATTTCGGCCAATTCTGGTCCATTTCGTGCACTATTACTCACCGTTTTGGGTCCCAGAGCGATTTCCATGATTGACGATCCCAGGTGTGCATTTACGTGTCCGTCGTCAACACTCACAGTTTTGGCCAATTCTGTCCCGTTTCGTGGACTATTACTCACCGTTTTGGGGTCCCCAAGCGATTTCCGCAGTCGTTCAACCCCAAGGTGCGCTTACGTGTCGGTCGTCAACACTCGCAGTTTTGGACGATTCTGACCCGTTTCGTGGACTATTACTCACTATTTTGGGGTCGTGGAGTGATTTCCACGATTAACGAACCCCTGAGTGCGTTTACGTGTCGGTCATCAATAATCCTAGGTTTGTCCGATTCCGGGCTCTTTCATGGACTATTACTCACCATTTTGGGGTCCCAAAACGCTTTCCATGGTTGTCTTACCCCAAGGAGTGCTATGTGTTGGTCGTCAACACTCATAGTTTGGGTCGGTTCTGGACCGTTTCTTAAACTATACTTAGTTTTCGGGTCCCGAAGTGATTTCCACGATTGTCGAACCTTGGGGTGCGTTTACGTTTGGTCATCAACACTCTTAATTTCGGCCAATTCTGGTCCGTTTCGTGCATTATTACTCACTTTTTTGGGTCCCAGAGGGATTTCCATGATTGACGATCCCAGGAGTGCATTTACGTGTCCGTCGTCAACACTCACAGTTTTGGCCAATTCTGACCCGTTTCGTGGACTATTACTCACCGTTTTGGGGTCCCCAAGCGATTTCCACAGTCGTTCAACCCCAAGGTGCGCTTACGTGTCGGTCGTCAACACTCGCAGTTTTGGCCGATTCTGACCCGTTTCGTGGACTATGACTCACCATTTTGGGGTCCTAGAGTGATTTCCACGTTAACGAACCCCTGAGTGTGTTTACGTGTCAGTCATCAATAATCCTAGGTTTGTCCGATTCTGGGCTCTTTCATGGACTATTACTCACCGTTTTGGGGTCCCAAAACGCTTTCCATGGTTGTCGAACCCCAAGGAGTGCTATGTGTTGGTCGTCAACACTCGTAGTTTGGGTCGGTTCTGGACC
>NW_025234472.1:3065-3622 GCF_018294505.1 Triticum aestivum | reverse complement strand
GGCCAATTCTGTCCCGTTTCGTGGACTATTACTCACCGTTTTGGGGTCCCCAAGCGATTTCCGCAGTCGTTCAACCCCAAGGTGCGCTTACGTGTCGGTCGTCAACACTCGCAGTTTTGGCCGATTCTGACCCGTTTCGTGGACTATTACTCACTATTTTGGGGTCCTGGAGTGATTTCCACGATATACGAACCCCTGAGTGCGTTTACGTGTCGGTCATCAATAATCCTAGGTTTGTCCGATTCCGGGCTCTTTCATGGACTATTACTCACCGTTTTGGGGTCCCAAAACGCTTTGCATGGTTATCGAACCCCAAGGAGTGCTATGTGTTGGTCGTCAACACTCATAGTTTGGGTCGGTTCTGGACCGTTTCTTAAACTATACTTTGTTTTGGGGTCCCGAAGTGATTTCCACGATTGTCGAACCTCGGGGTGCGTTTACGTTTGGTCATCAACACTCTCAATTTCGGCCAATTCTGGTCCGTTTCATGCACTATTACTCACCGTTTTGGGTCCCAGAGGGATTTCCATGATTGACGATCCCAGGAGTGCATTTAC
>NW_025234472.1:0-1482 GCF_018294505.1 Triticum aestivum | reverse complement strand
CGATTCTAGGCTCTTTCATGGACTATTACTCACCGTTTTAGTGTACCAAAATGCTTTCCATGGTTGTCGAACCCAGAGAGTGCTATGTGTTGGTCGTCAACACTCGTAGTTTGGGTCGGTTCTCGCCCGTTTCGTGGACTATACTTAGTTTTGGGGTCCCGAAGTGATTTCCATGATTGTCGAACCTTGGGGTGCGTTTACGTGTGGTCATCAACACTCTCAATTTCGGCCAATTCTAGTCCGTTTCGTGCACTATTACTCACCGTTTTGGGTCCCAGAGGGATTTTCATGATTGACGATCCCAGGAGTGCATTTACGTGTCCGTCGTCAACACTCAAAGTTTTTGCCAATTTTGATCCGTTTCGTGGACTATTACTCACCATTTTGGGGTCCCCAAGCAATTTCTACAGTCGTTCAACCCCAAGGTGCGCTTACATGTCGGTCGTCAAAACTCGTAGTTTTGGCCGATTCTGACCCGTTTCTGGACTATTACTCACTATTTTGGGGTCCTGGAGTGATTTCCTGGATTAACGAACCCCTGAGTGCGTTTACGTGTCGGTCATCAATAATCCTAGGTTTGTCCGATTCTGGGCTCTTTCATGGACAATTACTCACCGTTTTGGGGTACCAAATGCTTTCCATGTTTGTCGAACCCAGAGAGTGCTATGTGTTGGTCGTCAACACTCATAGTTTGGGTCGGTTCTCGCCCGTTTCTTGGACTATACTTAGTTTTGGGGTCCCGAAGTGATTTCCACGATTGTCGAACCTTGGGGTGCATTTACGTGTGGTCATCAACACTCTCAATTTCGGCCAATTCTGGTCCGTTTCGTGCATTATTACTCACTGTTTTCGGTCCCAGAGGGATTTCCATGATTGACGATCCCAGGAGTGCATTTACGTGTCCGTCGTCAACACTCACAGTTTTGGCCAATTCTGACCCGTTTCGTGGACTATTACTCACCGTTTTGGGGTCCCCAAGCGATTTCCACAGTCGTTCAACCCCAAGGTGCGCTTACGTGTCGGTCGTCAACACTCGCAGTTTTGGCCGATTCTGACCCGTTTCATGGACTATTACTCACTATTTTGGGGTCCTGGAGTGATTTCCACGATTAACGAATCCCTGAGTGCGTTTACGTGTCGGTCATCAATAATCCTAGGTTTGTCCGATTCCGGGCTCTTTCATGGACTATTACTCACCGTTTTGGGGTCCCAAAACGCTTTGCATGGTTATCGAACCCCAAGGAGTGCTATATGTTGGTCATCAACACTCGTAGTTTGGGTCGGTTCTGGGCCGTTTCTTAAACTATACTTTGTTTTGGGGTCCCGAAGTGATTTCCACGATTGTCGAACCTCGGGGTGCGTTTACGTTTGGTCATCAACACTCTCAATTTCGGCCAATTCTGGTCCGTTTCATGCACTATTACTCACCGTTTTGGGTCCCAGAGGGATTTCCATGATTGACGATCCCAGGAGTGCATTTAC
>NW_025234471.1:5629-7036 GCF_018294505.1 Triticum aestivum | reverse complement strand
CACGCTAATGTTGCCCTCAACTTCAACGCGTTCCTAGAGAAAACCAAGCTGAAAGACGATGGTAGCAACTACACGGACTGGGTCCGTAACCTGAGGATTATCCTCATAGCTGCCAAGAAAGCATATGTCCTTGAAGCACCGCTAGGTGATGCACCTATTTTCCCAGCAACTCAAGACATTATGAACGCCTGGCAGTCACGTAGAGATGATTACTCCCTGGTTCAGTGCGGCATGCTTTACAGCGTAGAACCGGGGCCCCAAAAGTGTTTTGAGCAGCACGGAGCATATGAGATGTTCCAAGAGCTGAAAATGGTTTTCCAAGCTCATGCCCGGGTCGAGAGATATGAAGTCTCCGACAAGTTCTATAGTTGTAAGATGGAGGAGAATAGTTCTGTCAGCGAGCACATACTCAAAATGTCTGGGTTGCACAACCGCTTATCTCAGCTGGGAGTTAATCTCCCGGATGATGCGGTCGTTAACAAAATCCTTCAGTCGCTCCCACTTAGCTACAAGAGCTTTGTGATGAACTTCAATATCCAGGGGATGGAAAAGACCATTCCTGAGGTATATTCAATGCTGAAATCAGCGGAGGTGGAGATAAAAAAGGAACATCAAGTGTTGATGGTGAATAAAACCACTAAGTTCAAGAAAGGCAAGGGTAAGAAGAACTTCAAGAAGGACGACAAGGGAGTTGCCGCGCCCGGTAAGCCAGTTGCCGGGAAGAAGCCAAAGCATGGACCCAAGCCTGAGACTGAGTGCTTTTATTGCAAGAGAAACGGTCACTGGAAGCGGAACTGCCCCAAGTACTTAGCAGATAAGAAGGCCGGCAATACCAAAGGTATATGTGATATACATGTTATTGATGTGTACCTAACCAACGCTCGTAGTAGCTCCTGGGTATTTGATACCGGTGCGGTTGCTCATATTTGTAACTCAAAATAGGAGCTGCGGAATAAGCGGAGACTGGCGAAGGACGAGGTGACGATGCGCGTCAGGAATGGTTCCAAGGTCGATGTGATCGCCGTCGGCACGCTACCTCTACATTTACCTACGGGATTAGTTTTAAACCTCAATAATTGTTATTTAGTGCCAGCTTTGAGCATGAACATTGTATCTGGATCTCGTTTAATGCGAGATGGCTACTCATTTAAATCTGAGAATAATGGTTGTTCTATTTATATGAGAGACATGTTTTATGGTCATGCCCCGTTGGTCAATGGTTTATTCTTATTTAATCTCGAACGTGATGTTACACATATTCATAGTGTGAATGCCAAAAGATGTAAGGTTGATAATGATATCCCACATACTTGTGGCACTGCCGCCTTGGTCACATTGGTGTCAAACGCATGAAGAAACTCCATGCAGATGGACTTTTGGAGTCTCTTGATTATGAATCATTTGACA
>NW_025234471.1:0-1073 GCF_018294505.1 Triticum aestivum | reverse complement strand
GGGGGGGGGGGGGGGGCGGGCGCCCCCCTACTTGGAAACCGTAAGGGGGCCGCTGCCCCCCCGAGGGGCGGCCGCCCCTCCTCTAGATGGATCTAGGGGGGCGGCCCCCTCTCCCCTTCCCCCTATAAATAGTTGGGGGTGGGAGGGCAACCGCACCCCTTCTCTTGGCGTAGCCCTACCCCTCTCCCTCCTCGTCTCTCGCAGTGCTTGGCGAAGCCCTGCTGGAGTGCCACGCTCCTCCACCACCACCACGCCGTCGTGCTGCTGCTGGACGGAGTCTTCCCCAACCTCTCCCTCTCTCCTTGCTGGATCAAGGCGCGGGAGACGTCACCGGGCTGCACGTGTGTTCAACGCGGAGGCACCGTTGTTCGGTGCTTAAATCGGATTCGGCCGCGATCTGAATCGCTTCGTGTACGACTCCACCGACTGCGTTCTTGCAACGCTTCCGCATCGTGATCTTCAAGGGTATGAAGATGCACTCCCCTCTCTCCCGTTTCTAGTCTCTCCATAGATTGATCTTGGTGATGCGTAGAAATTTTTTAATTTCTGCAACGATCCCCAAGATCAGCCTCTCCATGTACGTCCCTCTTCCGATGTTGTCATTTGTTGACAACGTTGACCACGCCGTGCCGAGAACACCAGCGCGATGGACGACGGCGTGACCCAAGAAGGGAATGACACGGAGGCGGCGAAGCCACATCAGTGGAGGGATGTGGGTGAGTAGAGGGATGGCCTGGCCAGCGGTGGGAGTAGTAGGGGGCGGTGAGGCCTGCGCGGTAGCACAGCCGGCCACGGGAGGTGGGAGCCGGCGGTCCCGCCGGCGCTGGATTTGGCGGCTGGAGCAAGAAGATCAGAGATTGAAGAAACACGGCGGCCGTTGGATTGACATCCAACGGTTACGTCTGCTAGAATCGTTTGTTGTCGTATATAATAAGTAAAAAAATCTTGCATATGCGTCAACTTAATAGGCCCACAAGTCAGACCATTCCCTATTTTTTTAATAATTTATATATAGCTCACTGCAACTTCTTATGCAATTTGTTGCAGTCCGTTTTTTTTGTTGGCCAGGGCCA
>NW_025234470.1:0-7037 GCF_018294505.1 Triticum aestivum | reverse complement strand
GTAGAGGCTAAACCCTAAGAGCTAGCCTATGATGGTATGATTGTAATTGTGATCGGCCTTCTAAGGACCATCCTCTCCGGTTTATATAGACACCGGAGAGGGCTAGGGTTTACATGAAGTCGGTTACAAGGAAGGAAATATAATATCCGGATCGCCAAGCTTGTCTTCCACGCAAAGGAGAGTCCCATCCGAACACGGGCCGAAGTCTTGAGTCTTGTATCTTCACGCTTCAACAGTCCGGACGACATATATAGTCCGGCTGTCCGGATACCCCCTAATCCAGGACTCCCTCAGTAGCCCCTGAACCAGGCTTCAATGACGATGAGTCCGGCACGCAGTCTTATGTTCGGCATTGCAAGGTGGGTTCCTTCTCCGAATACTCCAATGTACCTATCATGCCGAATAGTGTTCAGCATCTCATCAATGTTGTACTCCTCGGCTTCGGTGCCTCAATAATGACCATTTCCACATGTCGAGGGAATGCAAGGAGTCGAGGAATTTTTGCATTTGCCACCCTCGATCCTTCGGGCTAACTGTCTATTTGAAGGGACGGGGATTCCCAGATCCAAACCTCACTCTCCCTCCTCGAGCAAGCATCCAATAGAGCGCCCCGAAAAAACCATTCCAACATGATTGGTCGTCGCAACTCTTTTGCTCGCTCCCCTTGTCCCAAGCCAGGGGACTGGGTAGAGTGTTCAGTTTCTCATAGCCGCTTCATAAAGTTACAAACCCAAGGGATTCTCCCACCGGCGTTCATGGTCCCCGTCCGAGCCGGAATAGCCACCTATGACGGCGGAGAACAAGCGGAGAGATCCCCTAATCCGTCTCTCGAGGAGCGAATATGCCTCATTCCGCATCTATTAAGGGGCGTCGGGTTTCCTATTCATCCATTCCTTCATGGGCTCCTGGAGTTCTATGGCCTCCAGTTGCACAACTTAACCCCAGCCTCCGTAATACATATAGCAGGGTATGTCGCCCTTTGTGAGCTATTTCTAGGCTGCGAGGCTCATTTTGGTTTGTGGAAGAAGTTGTTCTGCCTTGTCCCCCACAACCAGGGAGAGTCCCTATGTCAAGTAGGCAGGGCCGAAGTATGGCGTATCGCTGAGACCGGATACCTATCCGGCACTCCGAAAAAGGCACCAGAGAACTGGGATTCAGAGTACTTTTATATTGACGATGCTCGCCTTCCGGATCTAGTCCGGACAGGACTCCCCAAGTTCAGTAACGCCCCGCCGAGGGCACGCCTAAGCTGGCGCCCCCGAGGCCCCCAAGAAGAAGATACCAGGGAAATACATTTCCTGATGAACAGTATAAAGTTATTGGCCAGATCCGGACTGACGATAGTCGAGCTCATGGCAATATGCATAATACGGGGAGTGCAGCCGCTTCAATACCGGGGCAATCCCATGTGGTATTTCAACGGGACAGACGATGCCACCCGTTGTGGCCGTAAGGGTCCGGACTCCGCCACCGCTCTGGCAAGGATACTGTCCAACCTATACAAAGGAGAAGAGGAAGACTTCCTCCATAGCAAACCGCGGGACGGATTCTCCATGTATAATCCCCCAAACTGGGTAAGTCGTCATTTATTTTCTTGCTTCACTTATTGTGGTGTTCTTTGCTAAGGTTACCTACCTCGATATTTACAAGCAGGAACTGAGGAGGTCCGTAGAAGGAATCTCCCGCCCTTCCCCGCAGCCAGAGGACCCCGAAAGGGCCCTGGATCCAGGACTTGAAGAAGACCCGGATGCGTCCGTCGAGCTTGTCACCGGGATATTTTATTGAGTGAGCCGTGACGGCACCCCAGTGGCTATTACTGCCGATTATCTAGGACTGCTACCTTCATCGCGTGTAAGCCAGCCAAAGACTCGATCCTCCGAAGAGGACTCATTCCTGATGTCACGCCTTATCCCTGAAGCATCGTGTTTTTGCAGAGGCGACATTCAGAGCGCAGGGCCGAGCCCCTAGGGACCCGTCAGCCACAAGCGTCCGGATTGGGTAGGCTCAAGAGGAAGGCGATTAGGGCCGACATGCCTCTACAGAGGTAAGGAAACAACCTTTCATGTAATTATTGTTATTTGAAGTATAACAACGCCCTTTACATCCTGGCAGGAAGAGGAGTATCCGGACTATATCCAGGGATCCTACCAACCACGCCTCCACCAGTCGGGCTCCAGAACCGACTTCGAGAGAGGAGGCGAACGTAGGGCCAATGCCGCATAGTCCCCCGACAGAGGACGCAGACATGCTCTCTGCCATGAATTCCGAAGTAGAGAGTGCCTTGAATCACCGGCGTCGACGGGCCATGCTTTGCAACAACATCTTTTCCGAAGAGGCATTCAATGCTTTCCATTCGAGAGATGCATACATCCGAGCTGCTCAAGGCAGACTCGCCCGAGCGACGGACCAGTATACCAAAGATATAAGGGTAAGAAAGTTTGATAAGAACGTATAGCAGTAGCCCCTGAGACTTGAAACGGTTGGCACAACAGTTTTAAGTATCAATTTATGCGCAGGTTCTTGTAGATAAGAATGAGCAATTGTCCCAGGAGCTAGAGGAGTGCAAGACCCAACTAAGGGCCATAGTTGCCAAGCTAGAGGAATCCCAGAAGGCCTCATACGGTAACATTTATCCCAATTGTACAAAAATGTACCAGTTAGCAACTGGCTGGTATGACAAATTTAACATAAAATTCTGTAGATAACCCCAGAGTAAATCCGGAGGGCTGGAGGGATGACGAGTCGCATCACTAGAGGCAACTAAAAGCTGGCGAGCGCATTCTTACGCAAGTTAAGCAGGACAAGAATACTCTCCAAGATGCCAATGTTCGGCTGGACATGGAATTGAAAGACATCCGTGCACAGCTGGCGGACTCCGTGAAGGAGTACAAAAGGCTTCGCCGCGGCATTTATGGTAAGTGCCTAGACGAACTGTAGCATAGTTCGGCGAGGAAGTATATTGGAAGAGTTTTGCTTGTAGGAATGCTGACCGGTCGCCCTGAGGAGGAGATGCCCGCATCTGCAGGTGATTTTCTGCAAGACCTCTCGCAACTGCACGAGCGAGCTCGGCAGGCGATGCAGGGCGTAGTGCAGGCTTTGTGGCCATCAAGCTTCCTGCCGAATGGTATGGGGGAGCTTGTGGACATGCTTCAAGGAGCACGACGACGCTTCCAGCTATGGAAGATTTCAGCCTGCCGACAGGGTGCAAGGGAAGCATGGGCTATGGTGAATACGCGTTACACCAAGCTGGACCCGAACCATATGGCCGAAGTCGGACCGGAATGACCAGACGGGCAAGAAATTCCTGTGAGTCTGGTATATGACCAGGTGGCGTTAGCCGTGAAGTATTCTCAACAGGATCATAAGCTAGATAGCCTGTTGGATGGTATAGAAGAGGAATATGGTCAGTCCAAGTGACCGTGTAATTCAGTGGACATAAGTAGCCCCTAGCCAGATTAAAATCATTTCTCATGGCGGACCTTTTCACTTCAACCCCCAAATCCTATAGTCTGGGGTGTGTCCGAATACCTGCTCGGTTATACAAAACCGGAGTATGCGTGGAAACAAGGCATAGGGGTCATAAGTGCTTGAACAGACAAGTACCCAACTAGTTATGTTATATTACATGGATAGTAAGAAACATCTTCCAGGGAGAATAGTTCCGTTAAGGGTTCCTTTCCCTGGGTAGGCATGCGACAAGGCACATGTCTGAACTGCGAATCATGGCACATGATACAAAACTTCTGGGGATTTATGTTATAATAAATGAAGACATCTTTTGTTCACTGATCGAATATTCTCTTAAGGAAACTAGCTTTCGACTTCACCCAGTCTGAGGTACACATCCGGCTGAATCGGCAGTAACAATCGCAGAGGTGCTCCCCTTATGCCCTAGCCGAATTAATGGGGACGTAGGGCATAAACATAGGAGCCAGGCAACCCAGCTTGGCCACGTCTTAAGTCACATCGATGCATATAATGGTGAAGAAAAGGCACACATGGAAAATACATGTGTGATGGGCAAAAAAGCCTTTTAGAGTAAGTTATGTTTAGCTTCCGTATAGGAAGCCCCCGGGTATTTCTTACACACATAGTGCGGCCGGAATAATCCGGGAGTCCGCACTGTATTACATACTTTGTGTGAAGAGAAAAAGATCGAGAAAGGAAAAGGGGGGGTGAGGGAGTCCTGGATAAGGGGGTATCCGGACAGCCGGACTATATACAGCATCCGGACTATAGAAGCGTCAAGATACAAGACTCAAGACTTCGGCTCGTGTCCGGATGGGACTCTCCTTCGCGTGGAAGACAAGCTTGGCGATCCGGATATTATGTTTCCTTCCTTGTAAACCGACTCCATGTAAACCCTAGCTCTCCGGTGTCTATATAAACTGGAGAGCATGGTCCTTAGAAGGCCGATCACAATTAAAATCCTACCATCATAGGCTAGATCTTAGGGTTTAGCCTCTATGATCTCGTGGTAGATCTACTCTTGTACTCCACATATCTTCAATATTAATCAAGCAGGAAGTAGGGTTTTACCTCCATCGAGAGGGCCTGGACCTGGGTAAACATTGTGTCCCACGCTTCCTGTTACCATCAGCCTAAGACGCACAGATCGGGACCCCCTACCCGAGATCCGCTGGTTTTGACACCGACATTGGTGCTTTCATTGAGAGTTCCTCTGTGTCGTCGCTTCGAGCCTTGATGGCATCTTCAAACGTCAATAACACGGTCCAGGGTGAGACTTTTCTCCCTGGACAGATCTTTGTGTTCGACGGCTTCCCACTGCGGGCCAATTCGCTTGGCCGATTTGAGCAAATCGACACGTTCGCCCCTAGCCACCAGATCAGGTTCAGAAACTTGAACTACACAGCGGATATCCATGGAGACTTGATCTTCGACGGAGTCGAGCCTGCGCTAGGAGCGCCGGACAGCCACGACGAGGACGGCCTAGACCTGCTGTCGGACAGTGCCCGGGACATCATCCCCGAAGCAGCGTTGGATCTAAATCCAGGGGAGGTTGCGTTGCCTATGGAAGGGGGGCTAGACCCCGCACTGCAGGCTGCACACTTATTGGCGGTGGAGCCGAACACGGATCCCACCGCTGTGGAGGCCCGTAATCCCGGACCCCCAAACTCATATCTGGTTGTTGGTCCTGGTCCGCTCACTCTCGAGCCAGCCGAGCCAGGTTGGGCTCCGGTAATGGAGCTTACCGCCGCGGACATCTTTCAGCACTCACCCTTTGGCGACATGCTAAACTCATTGAAGTTTCTCTCTTTGTCAGGAGACACTGGGCCAAACTATGTCCGGCTAGAGTGGGAAGCGGGTGACGAAGGAATTCGCTGCCCACCCAGCACCCACTTTGTCGCCATGATCGATGATTTAACCGACGTGCTCAACTTTGACTTCGAAGACATCGATGGTATGGACGATGATACAGGAGACATACAGGAGCCACCGCTCACAGGGCGGTGGACAACCACCTCTTCATATGACATATATATGGTGGACACTCCGAAAGAAATGAATGGCGATGAGGCAACAGAGGATAACCCCTCCAAGAAGAAAGCAAAGCATGGGCGTCGCCAACGCCGCTCCAAGCCCCGCCAAGGCAATACCGGCACCGGAGACGATAATAATCTAGACAGTGCCAACGATGAATACAACCCCGAACAGCCCGCCTTCGAGCAGGCCGAACAGGAAGACGGGCATGACAGCCTAGATGAACAGGCGACGGACGGGTATCAGGAGGAGGAAAATTACATGCCCCTCTCCGAAGACGAGATTAGCCTCGGCAACGATGAGTTCGGCATACCCGAAGACCCCGCAGAACAGGAGCGCTTCAAGCGCCGGCTTATTGCCACTGCGAGAAGCCTAAAGAAGAAGCAGCAGCAGCTCCAAGCTGATCAAGATCTGCTCACAGACAGATGGACAAAAGTCCTGGCAGCCGAGGAATATGGACTCGAGCGCCCCACGGCTGACCGACCGCCTCGAGGTCGGGATAAAACGACATATCAGCCGAAATACCAGTCCATACCCCCACGCCGGTTTGCTACGGCCCGGGGCAATACTCAGGACCTGCGCGATAAATTGGATAACGCCGCAGGACAACCAAGATCGATCTACGGATCACGGGGGCACGCCGAAGCACATGACGATGACCGTCATACCAGATACACTAACAACAAATCCGGTCGGGCCGAATACAACCAGTCAGACGTAGCCGGACTGCGCCGTGACATAGCCCGACATAGAGGTGCCGCACACCCCCTATGCTTCACTGATGAAGTGATGGATCACAAATTCCTAGAAGGGTTTAAACCCGTAAACATCGAATCATACGATGGCACCACAGACCCCGCGGTATGGATCGAGGATTTCCTTCTCCACATTCACATGGCCCACGGAGATGATCTACATGCCATCAAGTATCTTCCCCTCAAGCTCAAAGGACCTGCCCGGCACTGGCTAAACAGCCTGCCCGCAAATTCCATTGGCAGTTGGGAAAATCTGGAAGACGCGTTTCTTGACAACTTCCAGGGCACATATGTGCGACCTCCGGATGCCGATGACTTGAGCCACATTACTCAACAGCCCGAAGAATCAGCCAGGAAATTCTCGACGCGGTTCCTAACTAAAAAGAACCAAATAGTAGACTGTCCGGACGCCGAAGCCCTGGCGGCTTTCAAGCATAATATCCGTGACGAGTGGCTCGCCAGACACCTCGGCCAGGAGAAACCCAAGTCCATGGCAGCTCTTACGACACTAATGACCTGCTTTTGCGCGGGCGAGGATAGCTGGTTGGCTTGCAGTAGCACTATGCCACATTCTGGAACTTCAGATGTCCGGGACAATAATGGCAAGCCACGGCGCAACAGACACAAGCGATAGAACAACGGCGACAGCACCGAGGATACGGCGGTCAATGCCAGATTCAGCGGATCAAAATCCGATCAGGGAAGAAGACATTCAAGCACAACAATCAAGGACCGTCTAGTCTGGACCGTATACTGGAGCGCTCGTGCCAAATTCATGGC
>NW_025234469.1:0-7040 GCF_018294505.1 Triticum aestivum | reverse complement strand
AAAAAAAAATAGTCTGCCAGAACCCCAACTCTATCAATCCCACACGTCTCACGTATCTCTCCAATGAGAACAAAAAACACTTATCCTCTCTCCCATGACCCAACTCCCTCAATCTCTTTCTCAAGAAAAAAACTCTTACAATCTCTCATACAATCTGTCATTGTATCTCTAAAAAACTCTCACGTACAAAAGAAAAATATATTATATACCTCTCTCAAGCTCTCACGTCTAACTGAAATTCTCACATATATGAGCCTCCCCGTTAATCAGAAATAAAATAAAATAAAGAATCCTGAACGATTCAACAAACTCCTAATGCAACTTCATCTCCACATGTTCCCTTCGTCAAGCCCTTCTCAACTTTATTCGCTCCATGAAAGCCTGTCTAGCCGCGGCCATTCAGCCATCTGCAACCGCCCGATGAAGTAACCAAAAGGAAATTCGGTCGGCCCCCAAATGCGGTTTTCATGGCCATACTGCAACGCATCCGCCACCGGCCTGTTACCGCAGCAGCTGTTGCCGACGTACTCCAGTTGTGACGTGTCCACCCATGTGCCCTTGATGTGTTGTCAGAAGTACATCCGAAGCAGCTCGCCGGAGAAGTTGGTCACCCAATGCGTCGGGTTCTCTTAGTTGTCAACATATTTGAACGGGTAGAAGAATGACACGGCAAGGTTAGTTGCTTTCCCTCCAAGTTGGTATTGACAAATTTGACAAGGTCGTGATGCTATCCAATCCAATCTGTTCCTCCATTCCTTCTCTTCAACCTTGAAATCTTCAAAGCCTCTGTGGTCCAATCTGACTTCCAGTTTTTCTTCTTCAATTTGTCTGAACTTTTTGAGCCATAAGAGCCGATGGATTGAACGTTTTAGCTGTATCTCTATATCTATATTGGGTCTTCAGTTTCCTTGATTTTGGAGTACATGTGCTTGCTTGACTAAGTGTCCCAATGGTATATCTCAAACATCCAGGTACGGTATTTCTAATTCGAAGTATATATGAATATAAAGCAATAGTTCAGTTTCAATGTTATTCATGCATTTTTTTCATCTAAATCGGGATAATTTGATTAATAGAGCACATACGGAAGATTTATAAGATAGGCAAGCCGTGTGCATCCACACCTCTCTTCCCTACTTCCCAGCTAGGTAATGTTCAGTTCTCCTACGTCATACTTTTTTTCCAATATAGAGTTTAAGTTGATATCCTGTGAAACCATAAAAAATTCATAGACGAAACAAAAACAACAACTAAATTTGTCCGAGAAATTATCTACTTGGTTGTGGCACGACGCATGAGGCTTAGCATCAAAATATGCATGTACTGACTTAGTTATTCCCTATATGTAATGCATTTAGTATTTTCTGTTAGAGATTATTCATCAAGACAATCATTTGGTCTATTTTTTTTTCATATCAGGATTGTCATCTCTACTTGAGAAGAAATTGGTTCAGGAAATAAAGGCCAGTGCCCTTCGTTCCAATGTTAATTGCATACATTGAGAAACAGATGGACTCTTCGACTTCGTTAGCTAAATGTTTGGTCCTTTATATCTCCCATGTAACATGGATAGGTATCAAACAATTATGATTGACAAGTTGCACCACAACCAAATTTTATCATGACATTTTCATTAAGCATCCGAGAGTTTTTGTGTCCATGTTTCGCTGGTATAACTTACAGCTTGGGACTTTAGATACAAATTTCTTTCAATTGGAAACTTGAGACAGAATATTATTACAAGTTGCGATTAGGTTTGGTTAGTATTTAGTTCTCAAGAGAAGTATTTGATCCATTACTGGATACATAATGAAAGGGAGGACAAAATAATTAGTCTTGAAGTATTTTTGTCGACCTTCTCATTATTGTTCTAGTAAATTGTCTCACTGAAAGTGCAACGACCTTAATGGCATGGACACTATTTTTACTGGTGTTCTTTGCAGAATGAGCTTTTTTGCATGTTTGTTTTCTAAGTTCCTAATTTATTGTCATCCAGGTAGCTGCTTTCGGATAGGGGCTATCATCGATGTATGCATGTTTCTGTTTGTCAGGTCCGATGTAATATATAAATTCCTCACAAGCGAAAGTGGTGATAACGTAAAAGTGGGGTGGGAACAGTACTCTGAAAGCACGGCTCTCATGTCCATTACTTGGGGCAAATTTTAGCATAGTCCCTCTTACCTCCCCTTTTCACATGAGAGGTAAGAGTACATAATAGATATGAGCCATTGATTAGACTAAATAGTGGACTGATTTACTCTTACCTTCTTACCTCCCATGTGAAAAAGAGGGGGTAAGAGAGAGCATGTTAATTCAAGACAACATAAGAACGCTATGTATGAATTAAATACAATTACTCTCATTCACTTTAAATAAAATATGAGAATGTAATTTCTACGGCGGAAAGGGAAACATTAAATACCATTTTCTATGTTTGCACTTAAGAGGGCAAAAGTTTAAACTAATTTGACCTCTGAATGCATGATAAATTCCATGGAATTTAAATACAAAGATTATGTGGCGCAGATCTTGAACTTACAGGAAAACTGAGTTATAGAAAAAAAATGTTGTCTCATTTGTTGTCAGAGTAAGATATTTATGCTCCTGCAGGTCTCACTCGACTTCCATTTGGTATGTAAAAATCAATTTTCTCAAGTTCTTAATAGTTTCTTTGAATTTCACTTTCTATTGCCAAAAACCAACTAAATGAATGACTTAACACGAATATAGCTTCAAATCCATTGTTCTTTAGATTATAAGAAAATTATGTATGGTAATAAAAAATTCTTTAACCACAGTGGATATCATTAAAATATTTTAATTAATCTAACAATCAATAATAGGAGTACTCTCAGGTTACCCAGTATTAGCAGAGGAGGGCTTCGTGGTTTGCGAGTTGCTTATGTTATTCCAGTATATATTTAACTCAAGGTAAAACAACGTAGGTTTCTTGATGAAAATAATCACGCTCAAACTATATTTGGTTCATTTCTAACAATACAATGCAAAAAAACAATATGTAGCTGATTTAAAATTGATTCTTCTCATCTGTGTTGCCCATAATATCTTCTGAGTTGTTTGCACTATATTTTGCTAAAGATTGCATCTTTTCTATACTGAATTTATAAATGAGGAAATTAGTAAACTGATGTTGTTTATTTCCCCTATACATCACCAAGGACTACTTTCATTCTAATATGCATGCATTTCAAGTTCTTTTACTTATGCTAGCCCGTGCAGTTGCACGGGTTGACGACTAGTTACTATAATTAACCTCGAGTAAGCGAAACCGAATATCCACAAGACAGTAACACTCACTTGAAGTTGTAAGGAAAGAGTATTTTCCCTTTGTTTTGATTCCGAAGCAACGATTGTAGCAAGTTGTCCTTGGTATCTGTGTTCTGTTTTTAACTGACCATTCATTTATGATATTTGGGTTAATGAACCCAATGTCATCGGTTTTTATTTTATTTTTTGCATTCAACGATCTTCAATCTGCATAATATAGTGAGGATAAATATATATACATGCAATGAAAGAGCTGAGCTATAGAGACTTAATTACATAAGTAATACTTACAAATAGTAGCAAGTCATGAGTTGTTTGTCGAGGGCGTCTTGATTGTATAACTGGAAGATATAATCTAGGAACGGAGGGAGTACAGTGTTGTACCATTTGATACCACATGGTGCAATAACCATGCGTTGAATGCTTTCATGTATCATTAGAAAGGAGATGTCCTTTCTATGTTAACGTAAACAGTAATACTCCCTCCGTTCCAAAATAGATGACTCAATTTTATACTAACTTTATAAAGTTAGTATAAAATTGAGTCATCTATTTTGGAAGGGACAAAGTAGAAAGCAGGTATAGGACTTCATGCTAGGTTTCAGTAGCCTACCACAGCCGCTGGTCGTTCTGTCGTCTCACATGCAGCTGCCCATAACGAGTCCTGTTTGACAGGGATTAAAGAGAGCTCATGAACCGTGCATCCTTCTGGAGCTGACGCCCAGGATCCACCGTCTCTAGGTATGGGTTGTTGCGCTCGAGCCAACAGTAGTAGATGCGCCTCTTTCAGATCCGCCCTGCCGCGCTCGATCCACTCATGCAGCTGCCCAACCCCGATCCAAGATTCACCTCCTCTAGGTCCCTCGCCACGCCACCTCATCTCCGCCTTGCGTCCGCTACATCTCCAGTGGTGTGGTCGCTGAGGCTCCACTGAGCTCTGGTACCCGTGGGATCCATGTCGGCGACGCCAAGGTCGACCCCGACAGCATCTCCGACAAGAGGAAAACAATTCCAACAATGCCTCTCACAGACCAGGGTGTCCAAGCTAGCAACATCGGTGTCTTGTGCAGAAAAAGGCAGGGCGAGCTACCATCTCGCAATATTCAAGAGACACTTGCTAATTGTCACCAAAATAGAAGCTACTGTATTTGGTACTAGATCATCGATGGCGTGTGTTGCTGCACCCATCTATTTGTAATATTTAATGCTAGGGCTTGATGCAAATATGTGGAGACATTTTACTTACAGGTAAAATAGTGCTAGTATTATAGAATTTTGATTTCATTTTCAGTGCAGCATGTGAATTATAATTGACCTGTGCTTATTTGCTTTTTATTCGACTGGTTGTGGCCCTCTTTTCGTGCTAGACTATTTTTATAGTATATAATTGATAAGCAATTTACACATATATGGATACACGAAACATAGAAGTTAAATTTGCATGGTTTGTACAAATTTTTGAGAAAATATACACAGTTCAAATTGTACCACAATATAGATAACTTTTATAGTTAAAATCAGATAATTTGAAATGAAGGACAAATCATGTAATAAAGTACATGAAAACATGGATAATTTGTTTGCTAATAAAGAATCAGTGCTTTCACCTTCAAAACAGTGATCAGAATGCAAGATAGAATATTACGTTTATACTCACACATGCAATGAAACAAATTGTCCTGCATGATAGAATATATACCTATAAGAAAATAGGAAGGGTGTAATCACAGTGCCAAGACAAATATCTCTACAATTATCCAAGAGGTGACAAATTAATATGAGATGATTCCAAACAACATCAGTAAACACATAATCTCAGCAGAACCAAGATTGAAAAAAACAACAAATTCTATATATGGCCTATCAGAAGCTTATGTTTTAACTTTTGTTCTCTTCTCACCATTGTAAAACGCTGAAAACAGATTGACATGGAATTCAAGGGCTAAAAACAAAATACATATTGTTCGGGCATAAATGTTTCTTTCCCTAGCTATGACAATGATATAATTTGTCACCTTAAAAACAGTGATCAGAATGCAAGATAGAATATTACATTTATACTCACACATGCAACGAAACAAATTGTCATGCATGATAGAATATACCTATAAGAAAATAGGAAGGGTGTAATCCCAGTGCCAAGACAAATATCTCTACAATTATCCGAGAGGTGAAAAAGTAATATGAGAGGATTCCAAACAACATCAGTAAACACATAAGCTCAGTAGAACCAAGATTAAAAAAACAAATTCTATATATAGCCTGTCAGAAGCTTATGTTTTAACTTTTGTTCTCTTCTCACCATTATAAAACACTAAAAACAGATTGACATGGAATTCAAGGGCTAAAAACAAAATACATATCGTTCGGGCATAAATGTTTCTTTCCCTAGCTATGACAATGATATAATTGAAAAAAAATGGGTTGACCTAATGCTCCAAGCATACGTATCTGTTTCAATGTGTGGACCTGCCAAAAAGATGATTGATCCAGAGAATGCTGAAATGTGAGAGTCAACCAGCTAATAAAAGTATGTCATAGCACTGAACCAAAAACTCATCTCGATAAATGAGGTTAACATGGCAATTCATTTCATGAAATAGTCTATCGATACAAAATTTCAAAGATTGTACTGCTATATAGAAAACTTCCCCTTTAATTGAAGACAGAATAGACCATAAATCCTGGAAAGTCACTTATCAATATGATTATTTACTCTGCTAACAAATGTTGACTGCACTACTTGTGACATAGTAGGAAATGCGTAAGAAATCAAAGCTTACCTCATATTGTAATTTCTCATGCCCTACATCATACTTTGACAACATTCTCTCACAAATGAGCTTCTTTCGCACCACTATATCATATAAAGGGAAGCATGTTTGTTCAATAAATTTGTTGCAGTGAAAATAGTAACACATGATCAGTCAGGTAACAATCAATAATGTTCAACATAACGATGAGTAGATGTCAATTTTAATTGAGGTCAATACTACCAGGCAGCGAGCAATAGCAAGAACATATTTTCGTGCCATGGACATAGTACAAACTTTCTCTGCATTGGAATCTACTACTTATCATCCATCATGAAGGGTAGCAGATCTATGCAGCTGCAACATGGTCTATTCCAGGAAACCACATAGCATCATAGGCCACCATCTGAATCATAGCTCCCTGAATTCCTGTTCAATCCAAAGAGACAAACGAGCATCAACACCAATATTGAATTACTTGACAACAAACAAAAGAGCATCAACATAAATAATCACTCCCACAATTGGCACTGTAATTCCATGGTCAATGTGAAGGTTCCGGTCACATTTGGTGCGCTTTGCTAAGAAATTTGGTAGCATACACTTCGCTTGCAAAAAGAGAACGGAACCATTTGAAATAATTCACCAAAGGACCCAAGTTTCATTTAGAGCAAACGTTTCCATACTTTGGTAAATAACTCATCTCATTGCATATTCTAACCATGCACGATCCATGTTGCGGTTTGCAAGTAAAAAATGACTGATGTTCCATGAAAGTGCCCTTGAACTCTAATAGCATAAATGCAGAATTTCTCCTGAAGCACACATATATGGAATAGTATAAATATTCAGTAATTGAGTATGGTTATAAAACGGCCCCCATGGCATCTTCAAAGCTGGGAAAATGAAATCTAATCCACTCAAGAAATTCCCTGTGTTGAATCTTCGTGCATGTGTATGTGCCTGTACTGTCAAGAAATACACCCTTGGGAACTGTAG
>NW_025234468.1:6290-7040 GCF_018294505.1 Triticum aestivum | reverse complement strand
TGGACAATCTCTTTCGAAGTATCAGGGTTTCGGACGAGAACTCATCTGTTACACTTGCACTTCATTTTTTTAACTTATTACCACTCCAGACTTTTTTGCGTTTCGTACGCACCCTCCAAAGCGACATCATCAATTTTCAACACTTTCTGACATGATTTGCTATTTTTCAGTCATTTACCGATTTGTTTAGAGTGCTAAATGACCGTGAAATTTAACATCACTACAAAATGAACTCTGAAAAGGTCGAAACTTGGAATGGTATCATCATTTCACCCACATAGCATGTGCAAAAGAGTAGAGAGGGTTACGGAAAAAACTAGACGCACTTCGTGTACAAACTGGACAATCTCTTTCGAAGTATCAGGGTTTCTGACGAGAACGCATCTGTTACATGGGCACTTCATTTTTTTTAACTTATTACAACTCCAGACTTTTTTGGCCTTCCGTACGCACCATTCAAAGCGACGTCATCAATCTTCAACACTTTCTGACATCATTTGCTATTTTTCAGTCATTTACCGATTTGTTTAGAGAGCTAACTGACCGTGAAATTGAAAATCACTACAAAATGAACTCTGAAAATGTCGAAACTTGGCATGGTATCATCATTTCACCCACATAGCATGTGCAAAAGAGTAGAGAGTGTTACGGCAAAAACTGGACGCACTTCGTGTACAAACTGGACAATCTCTTTCGGAGTATCAGGGTTTCAGACGAGAACTCATCTGTTACACTGGCACTTCATTTTTT
>NW_025234468.1:0-899 GCF_018294505.1 Triticum aestivum | reverse complement strand
CGTGAAATTTAAAATCACTATAAAATGAACTCTGAAAATGTTGAAACTTGGCATGGTATAATCATTTCAACCACATAGCATCAGCAAAAGAGTAGAGAGGGTTACGGAAAAAACTGGACGCACTTCGTGTACAAACTGGACAATCTCTTTCGGAGTATCAGAGTTTCGGACGAGAACACATCTGTTACACTGGCACTTCATTTTTTTAAACTTATTACAACTCCAAACTTTTTTGCGTTCCGTACGCACCATTCAAAGCGACTTCATCAATTTTCAACACTTTCTGACATCATTTGCTATTTTTCAGTCATTTACCGATTTGTTTAGAGAGCTAAATGACCGTGAAAATTAAAATCACTACAAAATGAACTCTGAAATTGTCGAAACTTAGTATGGTATCATCATTTCACCCACGTAACATGTGCAAAAGAGTAGAGAGGGCTACGGCAAAAACTAGATGCACTTCGTGTACAAACTGGACAATCTCTTTCGAAGTATCAGGGTTTCTGACGAGAACGCATCTGTTACATGGGCACTTCATTTTTTTAAACTTATTACAACTCCAGACTTTTTTGGCCTTCCGTACGCACCAATCAAAGCGACGTCATCAATCTTCAACACTTTCTGACATCATTTGCTATTTTTCAGTCATTTACCGATTTGTTTAGAGAGCTAACTGACCGTGAAATTGAAAATCACTACAAAATGAACTCTGAAAATGTCGAAACTTGGCATGGTATCATCATTTCACCCACATAGCATGTGCAAAAGAGTAGAGAGTGTTACGGCAAAAACTGGACGCACTTCGTGTACAAACTGGACAATCTCTTTCGGAGTATCAGGGTTTCAGACAAGAACTCATCTGTTACACTGGCACTTCATTTTTTTAACTTATTACA
>NW_025234467.1:0-7041 GCF_018294505.1 Triticum aestivum | reverse complement strand
CACCAGGAAGGATAGATCAATTGCCGCTTTCATCCAGGAGTTAAACCATCACATTCGTCGCCAGGAGAACCAGATGTGCGCCAGCATGATAGATCTGAAGAAGGCAATGACCAGGATCATGGAGCTGGTGGAAGAACTCAAGTCTACACGCGATGGATATGAGGAGGAAATGACGACACTCATGGAGAAGAATGATGATCTGAAGAAGAAGCTAAAAGTATTTATGGGATTCCCCGCGACTGGAGGAGAAGACGATGATTGCACTTGCCCGGAGAACTACATCATCATCGATGACACCAACTCGGACCCAGACGATAGCGATGATGACTTTGTTGATGAAGCTGGAGCAGATATCATGGAGTCTTCGACCGATCAATTTTTCTAGTCGACCACCATAACATTAGTAGTATTCCCCCATGTATATAGTATAGTCCGAGCACTTTTGTAACGATAGTTAGACCGTCGTACGCCCTTGTTTGAATTGATTGAAGTGATATTGTTTGAATTTGTCTCATGTGCATATGGGTAGTGTTTTTCTCTATAGACCTCATTCTATTCTATATTCTCATCTTTTCTAAACCCTCAGATGCCTCCGAGACGTGACAATGGATTTGCTTTCCCACCGGAGCTCACCCAGTTGATCCAGCAGCAGAATGCATTGATGCAGATGCTAGTCCAGAATCAGAATCAGGGGAACAACAACAACAACAACCCACCACCACCACCACCACCTGTTGATCACTTAGCCCGTTTCTTGAGGCTAAATCCGCCGGTGTTTTCCAGTAGCACCGAGCCGATAGTTGCAGATGACTGGCTCCGTAAGATGGGAAGGGAGTTGACCACTGCAGGATGCACATATGCGGAGAAGGTGCATTTTGCCGCACATCAGCTTGATGGACAACATCATGGTGGGAGAATTTCACCGCCACTTATCCTATCGACACTGTCACATGGGATCAGTTTCAGCAGGCTTTCCGTACTGCTCATGCTTCAGCAGGAGCTATGGCCATGAATAAGCATGAGTTTCGCAACTTGCACCAAGGAGGATGTACTGTTGGCTAGTATGTAGATGACTTTAGTAAGCTAGCACGTTATGCCCCAGATGATGTTGCTACGGATGCAACTAAGCAGGAGAAGTTTCTGGAAGGACTGAATGATGAGCCGAGCATGTAGTTGATGATAGCAACCTTCAACAACTACCAGGAGTTGGTAGATAGAGCTCTCATGATTGAAGGAAAGCAACAGGAAATTGACAACCGCAAGAGGAAGTATGGACAAGGGAAGTACAATTCTGGAGCTCAGCAGAAGCCTCGTTTAACCCCGAACTCGGGAGGACATTTTCAGCATACCCATGGAGGAGGGAGTTTGCACAACCATAGTGGCCCCAAGAATGGTAATGGGAATGGAGGAAGCAACGGACGGAACCGTACCAACCCATCAACACCAGCCAAGAGGAACCTAAGCCACATTACCTGTTACAAATGCTAGAAGACTGGACATTATGCCACTGAATGTCCTGAAGCGAAGAATGGAAATGGCAATGGAAGCTCTGGGAAGAAGCCCAACCCTTTCAACAAGGGACAGGTGAACCACGTTAGTGTGGAGGAGGTTGAAGCCCAGCCAGATGCAGTAATAGGTAAGTTTTTGGTTTAGTCATTTACTGCAATCGTTCTTTTTGATACTGGTGCATCGCATTCATACATATCAAGGGGATTTGTGGATAAGTATAAACTGCCAACCCAAGCCCTTAGGTCACCCATGTTAGTAACCTTGCCAGGAGCAGAGTATATGGCTAGTCTATGGTGTGATTGGTTACCATCAAGGATTGGTAACTACATGTTTCCCTCAGACCTAATAGTACTGGAATCGCAATGACTGGATGTGATATTAGGCATGGATTGGTTATCTAAGTATGGAGGGAACATTGAATGCGCCAGTAAGTCGATTTTTCTTACTACGCCAGAAGGAAGAAGGATCAAGTATGTATCATGGCATGTGCCGGAGAGGACTCAAGTAAATTCCTTATCAGGAGTTGTACAGGAGGAAGTACCAGTGGTGAAGGATTTTCCGGACGTATTTCTAGAAGAGTTGCCAGGCATGCCATCGGATAGAGACATTGAGTTTTTGATTGAGCTTTTGCCAGGTACAGGACCAATATCTAAGAGACTGTACAGGATGCCCGCAAAAGATTTGGAGGAAATTAAGAAGCAAATTAAGGAGTTACTGGATAAAGGCTATATTCACCCAAGTTCGTCACCTTGGGGATCACCAGTGCTTCTAGTGGAGAAGAAGGATGGATCATTGAGGATGGTTGTTGATTATCAAGGATTGAATGAAGTGACAATCAAGAACAAGTACCCACTGCCGATGATCAATGACTTGTTTGACGAGTTGCAAGGAGCTAAGGTATTTTCCAAGATCGATCTGCGATCAGGATACCACCAGCTGAAGATTTGAGAGAAGGATATACCTAAGACGTCTTTTACCACCAGGTACGGGCTGTATGAGTATACCTTATGTCATTTGGTCTTACTAACGCACCTGCCTATTTCATGAACATGATGAACAAGGTGTTTATGGAGTTTCTGGATAAGTTCGTCGTGGTGTTCATTGATGACATTTTTGTCTACTCAAAGAATGAAGAAGAGCATAAGGAGCATTTGCGTTTGGTACTCGGGAAGCTCAGAGAACATCAGCTATATGCCAAGTTCAGCAAATGTGAGTTTTGGTTGAAGGAAGTTGGATTCCTCAGACATGTTATATCCGGAGAAGGAATAGCAGTAGACCCCACCAAAGTTGTCACTGTGACAAATTGGGAAGCCCCAACAACAGTTGGAGAGATCCGGAGTTTTCTTGGACTCGCAGGATACTACCGGAGATTCATTGAGAATTTCTCGAAGATAGCAAAGCCCATGACGGAGTTGTTGAAGAAGGACACCAAGTTCAAATGGACCGAGGAATGTGAGGCCAGTTTTTAGGAGTTGAAGAAACGTTTGGTTACATCACCAGTGTTGATTCTGCCATATCAGCGCAAGGATTATGAAGTATATTGCGACGCTTCTCGTCGAGGACTTGGAGAAGTGCTTATGCAGGAAGGAAGAGTTGTTTCATATGCCTCACGACAGCTTAAGCCTCATGAGTTGAATTATGCTACACATGATTTGGAGTTAGCAGCCATAGTACATGCATTGAAGACATGGAGACATTTTCTCATCGGAAACCATTGTGAGGTGTACACGGATCATAAGAGTTTGAAGTACATCTTCACGCAGAAGGAGTTAAATCTCAGGCAAAGAAGATGGTTGGAGCTCATCAAGGATTATGATATGAGATTGCATTATCACCCCGGAAAGGCTAACGTAGTAGCCGATGCGTTGAGCCGCAAGAGTGATACATGTCCAACGTATCTATAATTTTTGATTGTTCCATGCTATTATATTACCCCTTTTGGACGTTTATGGGCTTTATTTTACAAATTTATAACATTTTTGGGACTAACCTACTAACCGGAGGCCCAGCCCATATTGCTGTTTTTTTGCCTGTTTCAGTATTTCGAAGAAAAGGAATATCAAACGGAGTCCAAACGGAATGAAACCTTCGGGAGCGTGATTTTTGGAACGAACGTGATCCAGAGGACTTGGAGTGCAAGTCAAGAAGCAGCCGAGGCCTCCACGAGATAGGAGGGCGCCCCCCTTATAGGGCGCGCCCCTTGTCTCGTGGCCCCCTCGGGCGTCCACCGACGTACTTCTTCCTCCTATATAATCCTACGTACCCCGAAAACATCCAGGGAGCCAACGAAACACAATTTCCACCGTCGTAACCTTCTATATCCGCGAGATCCCATCTTGGAGCCTTCGTCGGTGTTCTGTCGGAGGGGGAATCGACCACGGAGGGCTTCTACATCAACATCCTTGCCCCTCCGATGAGTTGTGAGTAGTTTACCACAGACCTACGGATCCATAGTTATTAGCTAGATGGCTTCTTCTCTCTTTTTGGATCTCAATACAATGTTCTCCCACTCTCTTGTGGAGATCTATTCGATGTAAACTCTTTTTGCGGTGTGTTTGTCGAGATCCGATGAATTGTGGGTTTATGATCAAGTTTATCTATGAATAATATTTGAATCTTCTCTGAATTCTTTTATGTATGATTGAGTTATCTTTGCAAGTCTCTTCGAATTATCAGTTTGGTTTGGCCTACTAGATTGATCTTTCTTGCCATGGGAGAAGTGCTTAGCTTTGGGTTCAATCTTGCGGTGTCCTTACCCAGTGACAGAAAGGGTTGCAAGGCACGTATTGTATTGTTGCCATCGAGGATAACAAGATGGGGTTTATATCATATTTCTTGAGTTTATCCCTCTACATCATGTCATCTTGCTTAATGCGTTACTCTATTCTTATGAACTTAATACTCTAGATGCAGGCAGGAGTCGGTCGATGTGTGGAGTAATAGTAGTAGATGCAGGCAGTAGTCGGTCTACTTGTTGCGGACGTGATGCCTATATACATGATCATGCCTAGATAATCTCATAATTATTTGCTTTTCTATCAATTGTTCGACAGTAATTTGTTCACCCACCGTAATACTTATGCTATCTTGAGAGAAGCCACTAGTGAAACCTATGGCCCCCGGTCTATCTCTTATCATATTTGCTTCCAATCTACTTTTATTTGCATCTTTACTTTTTGCATCTATATTATAAAATACCAAAAATATATTTATCTTATCATACTATCTTTATTAGATCTCACTTTTGCAAGTGGCCATGAAGGGATTGACAACCCCTTTATTGCGTTGGTTGCGAGTTCTTTGTTTGTTTGTGTACGTGCATGGGACTTTTGTGGAGCCTCCTACTGGATTGATACCTCGGTTCTCAAAAACTGAGGGAAATACTTATGCTACTATTGCTGCATCACCCTTTCCTCTTCAAGGAAAACCAACGCAAGCTCAAGACGTAGCAAAGAGCCATCTCAACACACTCATGACCAGAGAATTACCAGAGGAGTTAGCCGAGGATCTTCACGAGTTATGTTTGGAGATAGGTCTGAGAGGCTATGTTGCAGCGTTGGAGATTCAGTCTACTTTGATGGATAGGATCAGAGAAGCTCAGAAGACTAACAAGGAGATTGCTGAGATAAAGGAGAAGATGAGCAAAGGAAAAGCTAAAGGTTTTCGTGAGGATGAGCACGATACCTTATGGTTTGAGGACCGCGTTTATGTGCCTAATGACCCGGAGTTCAGGAAGTTGATTCTGCAAGAGGCCCATGATTCGTCGTATTCGATTGACCCAGGAAATACCAAGATGTATTTGGATTTGAAGGACACTTTCTGGTGGACCGGAATGAAGAAGGATATTGCGGAGTATGTAGCAGTATGTGATGTATGTCAGAGAGTGAAGGCAGAGCATCAGAAGACAGCATGATTGCTTCAGCCATTGCCGATTCCCGAATGGAAGTGGGATAAGCTAGGCATGGCTTTTATCACGGGATTGCCCAGGACTCGTTCAGGCTATGACTCGATATGGGTTGTAGTCGATCGTTTGACGAAGGTAGCTCATTTCATCCCAGTAAAGACCACTTACACCAGTGCTAAGTTGGCAAAGATATACATGACCAGGATCGTATGTCTGCATGGAGTTTCGAGGAGCATTGTATCAGATAGAGGAACCCAGTTTACCTCAAACTTCTGGAATCAGTTGCACGAAACTTTGGGTACCAGGCTAGAGTTCAGTACAGCCTTTCATCCGCAGACAGATGGACAGACCGAGAGAGTCAATCAGATTCTGAGGACAGGCTGAGAGCTTGTGCGCTAGACTATGGATCTAGTTGGGATGACAATTTGCCATATGCGGAGTTCTCTTACAACAACAGTTATCAATCCAGTTTGAAGATGGCCCCTTTCGAAGCCTTGTACGGAAGGAGGTGCAGGACACTGTTGTCGTGGGACGAAGTTGGAGACCGCCAGTTGTTTGGACCAGATTTGATTAAGGAGTCTAAGCAGAAGGTGAAGTTGATTCACGATAGGCTCAAGGTAGCCCAGTCCAGGTAGAAGAGCTACGCAGATTCTAAACGCAAGGAGGCAGTTTACGGAGTCGGAGACAGAGTTTATCTTGGTGTATCCCCACTTCGAGGAGTTAAGCGCTTTGGAGTTAAGGGAAAGTTAGCGCCACATTTTGTAGGACCATACAAAGTTTTGGAGCGTATGGGAGAGGTTGCTTACAAGTTGGAATTGCCCGAAGAATTGTCAGGAGTTCACGATGTGTTTCACGTTTCCCAGTTGAAGAAGTGCCACACAGAGATGGCTGAAATACCACTGAGAGATACCGTGCCACTAGAAGCGATTCAATTGGATAGTGATTTGACCTATGAGGAGAAACCAGTCAAGATTCTCGAATATGCCAGCCGAGTCACCCGCAACAAGGTTATCAAGTTTTGCAAAGTTTAGTGGAGCCACCATACCGAGGATGAAGCCACCTGGGAGCGAGAGGAAGATCTACTGAAGGACCACCCTCACCTATTTTATAGCCAATCCGAATCTCGAGGACGAGATTCATCTTAAGGGGGGTAGGTTTGTAACATCCCAAATTTTCAATTTGGAATGTTATACATTAGATCATCATTGCATATCATATTTTATTTGCATTTTGGCTTGATCCTAGAAATTCTACGCAACTCAAGGACCCATGGAGCGAGTTGGGGATTTCATTATTTTCATATTTGAGTTTTCTCAAATTTTGAAAATAGGATCATTTGATTTTTATTATTTTATCTTCAATTATTTCTATTATAAAAATATGAGAGAGAGAATAAAATGACTTTCCCAAAATAAAGAAATATTGAGGATTTAATACTAAATCAAATAAGATTTTTATTTCGGAGTTTTATCGCTATTTTATTTGAATTAGGAAAAATGCGCGTTTTTCAAAGTTGCATTTAGGCACCAAATAAATGTTCATCTTGTCCGTCTTGATTTTAGAGGACGGGAAAAATTTATTTCGGGATTTTTGGAGTCCGTTTATTATTTATTTTATTTGTTTTTCTG
>NW_025234466.1:0-7042 GCF_018294505.1 Triticum aestivum | reverse complement strand
TGAGAGAGAGTTGAGTGTTTGGGAGACTATCATTTGAAGCACAAGAGCAAGGAGTTCATCATCAACACACCATTTGTTACTTCTTGGAGAGTGGTGTCTCCTAGATTGGCTAGGTGTCACTTGGGAGCCTCCGACAAGATTGTGGAGTTGAACCAAGGAGTTTGTAAGGGCAAGGAGATCGCCTACTTCGTGAAGATCTACCGCTAGTGAGGCAAGTCCTGTGTGGGCGATGGCCATGGTGGGATAGACAAGGTTGCTTCTTCGTGGACCCTTTGTGGGTGGTTGCTTCTTCGTGGACCCTTCGTGGGTGGAGCCATGTGTGGACTCGCGCAACCATTACCCTTGGGTGGAGCCCTGTGTGGACTCACGCAACCGTTACCCTTCGTGGGTTGAAGTCTCCATCAACGTGGATGTAGGATAGCACCACCTATCCGAACCACGGGAAAAACATCCGTGTCTCCAATTGCGTTTGAATTCTCCAAACCCTTCTCTTTACATTCTTGCAAGTTGCATGCTTTACATTCCGCTGCTCATATACTCTTTGCATGTTTGCTTGATATGTATTGTGTGTGATTGTAATTGTGCCTAAACTCCACTTAAACTGAAAAAGCTTAAAAATTGCAACTTTAGCATAAAGTGTCTAATCACCCCCCTCTAGACACATCTACTTCTAGATCCTACAAGTGGTATCAGAGCTTTGGTCTCCATTGCCTTGGTTTAATCACCATTGGAGGAAGATGGATGTGTCTACTCTAGGGAGTCTTAGACATAGAGTGCCTATTCTTGATGGAAAGTATTTTCATGAGTGGAAAAATGAGATGCTTGTAATCTTCAATCAATATCATTTGAACAAGTATATTGCTAGCCCTTGTGCACTTCATAGTGATCCTTTGCATCCTACCCTAGATGAAGATATTGACATGATTCGCAATCTTAGAACTATTGAGCTCATCATTAGAGGATTGCCCAAAAATTTGATTGCTAGTCTGCCTACTCAAAATTGTGCCTATACTATATGGAAATTTCTTGAGAACAATTTCCCGATCATTCCTTGAAAACTTTGGATGAAATTCTCCAAAAATCTATTGCCTTGAGCAAGATGAACTCTAGTGATCCTAGTTTTGGTAAATGTCTTTTTGAACTTGCCAATCTTAAGCATGCTAAAGGTGATGTTGGAATCATTAATGATATCATACTCAAAGCTATAAGAATTCATAAAAGTGACCACTTTGATGATCATTTATCTGATGAATTACCCTCTCTAGGAAATGATGAATCACAAGATCATGATGAACATGAATATTATGATGATGATGATAGTGACTTCGATCTTGATGATGCAATGAGACATTTTGGTCTTATGGAAAATCTTCGGGGATATGAATCAGGAGGAAATGAATGGGTTCTTGATAGTGGATGTACTGATCATATGACCGGAGATGAAGAGATGTTTCGTGAGCTTGCTGAAAATGACGGCCCTCGAAAATATGTCACCTTTGGTGATAATTCAAAGGGTAAAGTGGTTGGCCTTGGTAAGGTGGCCATCTCACATGATAGTTCCATTCAAAATGTCATGCTCGTTGAATCTCTTGGCTACAACTTACTTTCAGTATCTAGACTTGCTGATTTCGGTTTGAATGTCCTATTTACTGAGGTAGATTGCCAAGTATTTCGCCGAGACAATCATAAAATGGTCTTTACGGGTATGCGAAGAGGAGATCTTTACATTGTTGATTTCTCTAAAAAGGCACAACCTAAAACTTGCTTTGTTGCTAAATCCTCAAAAGGTTGGTTGTGGCATAGACGACTAGGTCACGTTGGCATGAGAAACCTTGACAAGCTTATTAAAGGAAATCATATCCTTGGAGTTAATGATGTCATATTTTATAAGGATAGACTTTGCAGTGCTTGTCAAGCAGGTAAACAGGTTGGAGGAAGACATCCCGTGAAGAACATCATGACCACAAGGAGGCCACTCGAGCTACTTCACATGGATCTTTTTGGTCCCAACGCCTACAAGAGTCTCGGTGGAAACTCTTTTGGTCTAGTTATAGTTGATGACTTTTCAAGATTTACGTGGGTGTTCTTTCTTAATGACAAGTCGCATGTCCAGAAGATCTTCAGAAACTTCGCTAGGAAGGCCCAAAATCAGTTTGATGTGAAGATCAAGAAGGTTCGGAGTGACAATGGAACGGAGTTCAAGAACGCAAATGTGGACACCTTTCTTGACGAAGAAGGGATTTCACACGAGTTCTCGGCTACGTACACACCTCAACAAAACGGAGTTGTTGAGAGGAAGAACCGGACGCTCATCTAATGGCAAGAACGATGCTTGATGAATACAAGACGCCAAAGCACTTTTGGGCAGAAGCGGTTGAGACAGCTTGTCACGCAACAAATCGCTTATATCTTCACAAGCTACTCGGCAAGACGGCATACGAGCTCCTCACCAGTAACAAGCCTCAAGTTGGATACTTTCGAGTATTCGGCTCAAAGTGCTACATTCTTGATAAGCATCGTCGTTCAAAGTTTGCTCCTAAATCTCATGAAGATTTTCTACTTGGTTATGGCTCAAACTCTCACACTTACCGTGTCTACAACAATTTCACCCAAAAGGTTGAAGAGATGGTAGATGTGAAGTTTGATGAATCTAATGGCTCGCAAGTAGAGCAATTGCCAATTGATGTAGGAGACAAAGATCCTTCAGAAGCAATTCAAGACTTGTCCATTGGCAAAATTCGTCCAACGGAGGTGAAGGAGAGTACTTCATCCATCCAAGTGGAAGCTTCTACTTCACGACAAGGTGAACCAAGAATCGACACGGAAGCATCCACAAGTGGGACACATCAAGATGAAGAAAACGAGGAAATACGTCAAGACGAACATCAGCAACCTCCTTCTCCACCACGATAAGAGAACGACGACGTCAACAATGAAGAAGGCCAAGAAGAAGAACAAGATGAAGAAGATGTTCAACGAAGACCCAAGCAAAAGCTCTCACGAGTTCGAGCAAGAATTGCCAAAGATCATCCCATCGATCAAATCCTCAATGATATACAAACCGGGAGAATCACTCGCTCAAAAACTCATTTAGCTAACTTTTGTGAAAACTATTCATTCATCTCCAGCATTGAACCTATGAAGGTTGAAGAAGCATTGGAAGATCCAGATTGGATAAACGCTATGCATGAAGAGCTACATAATTTTGAGAGAAACCAAGTTTGGACATTGGTCGAGAAGCCCAACAACAACCACAACATCATTGGTACCAAATGGGTGTTTCGCAACAAGCAAGGTGAAGATGGACAAGTGGTTCGCAACAAAGCACGTCTCGTCGCCCAAGGATACACACAAGTCGAAGGTATGGACTATGGTGAGACGTATGCTCCCGTTGCTAGACTTGAGTCCATTCGCATCTTACTTGCCTATGCTAATCACCATAATATCACCTTGTAACAAATGGACATTAAAAGTGCTTTTCTAAATGGTGAAATAGAGGAGGAAGTTTATGTCAAACAACCTCCCGGCTTTATCAATCCTAAGAAACCAAATCATGTTTACAAACTTCACAATGCTCTTTATGGTCTTAAACAAGCTCCTAGAGCATGGTATAAATGCTTGACCAAGTTCCTTACTACAAGTGGTTTTGAAATTGGTAAAATTGATTCTACTCTTTTTACTAAAAGGGTTAATGGAGAACTATTTGTATGCCAAATTTATGTTGATGATATCATATTTGGTTCAACTAACCCTCTCTTTAGTGAAAAGTTTCGAAAGCTAATGTCAGAGAAGTTTGAGATGTCTATGATGAGTGAACTCAAATTCTTTCTCGGATTGCAAATCAAGCAAACTAAGGAAGGTACATTTTTCTCTCAAACAAAGTACACCAAGGACTTATTCAAGAAGTTCAATATGCAAGAATGCAAAGGTATGTCTACACCCATGCCTACTAGTGGACATAATGATTTAACTAAAGATGGTGAATCGGTTGATCAAAAGGTTTATCGCTCTATGATTGGTTCATTGTTATACCTATGTGCTTCACGTCCTGATATTATGCTAAGTGTGTGCATGTGTGCATGATATCAAGCTGCTCCTAAAGATTGCCATCTTAAGGCTGTGAAAAGGATAGTGAGATATTTAATCCATACACCAAATTTTGGCATTTGGTATCCTAAGAGGTCTTCTTTTGATCTTGTTGGCTATTCCGACTCGGATTATGCCGGAGACAAGGTTGATAGAAAGTCCACTTCGGGTACTTGTCAATTTCTTGGCAGATCTCTTGTGTCTTGGTCTTCCAAGAAACAAAACTCAGTATCCTTATCCACCGCCGAAGCGGAATACATTGTCGCTGGTTCATGTTGTGCTCAATTACTTTGGATGATCCAAACTCTTAAAGATTATGGAATTTATGTGAAACACGTTCCACTGCTTTGTGACAATGAAAGTGCTATCAAAATTGGTCATAATCCTGTACAACATTCTCGAACTAAACATATTGAAGTTCGTCATCATTTCATTCGAGATCATGTTGCTAAGGGTGACATCAATCTTAAGCATGTTCACACTGATAAGCAATTAGCGGATATATTCACTAAACCGCTTGATGAGAAAGTGTTTTGCAGGTTGAGAGGAGAATTGAACATCATTGATGCTTCAAACTTGGAGTAGAAACTCCATTGGATACATGCAAGACATGAGCTTATGACTAATCCATGATATATCTCTTATGATAACTATCTTATGTCCTGGATGTATTTGCACCTTGCATGTTGCCTAACCCATGTAGGTGCTTGGTTGAATCTAATTCCATGAGATTGCGAATCACCCACATCTTGAGCAATCTCTACAAGACCAAGACTCTACACAATAGTGGTTGAAGACAAGGAAGCACAAAACCATGTAACATATCCTTTGACAAACTCTATGTTAAGCTTCATGATTGTCATTTTTGGATACACAAGTGCTCTTCCTTCCAAGAACTAACCCATGTAGGTAGATGAACTCAAACTCCAAGTGGTGCTCCCAACTCTTGATGAACTACATCAACCTTGAGCACCCACACAAGTTCAACTACATGAGCAAGAACCACATCACCACCCAAGGTATGTTATTCCATCTTAGAGAAGCTTTACTCCAAGACATGAGTCAAAGCAACTCAACAAGATGTGAATACATCAAGAGGCTTAAACGAAAAAATGGTAACCCCATTTTGAGCTTAAACGATGAGTATGACCTATGATCAAGTGTTCTCACTTGACTCCTAAGTCAATATACTCTAACATAGGTGACTATGTCACCGCCCAATTCTAGATGAAGTTCTCTTGTGTTCTTTTCTGAGCTATTGCATTTGTCCCTTGCATATTTGTTTCTTTCTTTTTCAATCAAAAAAAACTTCATCTAGAAACTTTTACCCTTTTCTTTTTGATTTTTGTTCTGCATAATTCTGCATCAAATTCCTTGCAAATCTTGCAGCTAATTCATTGCAAATCTTTGTGAGATCTTACTTGACTAATGAGCTGAGGTGACAAGTGTCTCTCTCTGTGATGAACTCGGTTTCACCGAATAGCTATTCTCGGTCCAACTGAATCCCTTCGGTACTACCGAAACATGCCACTCGGTGCCACCGATTTCGCAACAGGAAAAACAGTTTGCCACATATTCTATATTTCTTCTGATCCAGCTCCACTCAATGAATCTTGTCCTCTACAAGCATCACAGTTTTATTCACTGCTTTGTACTGAATCCCAAGGACCAAACCTATTCGACGGATTCCAGGAAAAACCTTCTTGGAAATTGATGTCAAAGGGGGAGAGAGAGATCACATCAAAGCTTATCACCAGAGAGAGAGAGATCACATCAAAAGCTTATCACCTACAAAGGAGAAAGTACTAAGGGGGAGAGAATACTCAAGGATCCCATATATTAAGGGGAAGAAAGAAATCTCCAAGGGGGAGAGAATACTCAAGGATCCCAGATGCTTGATGTTCAAGAGGAGAGATGCCACATGTCTTTTTGGGGGAAACACATGTTCATATGAACTCATTTGAATTTAGTTCTATTCATATCTTTCAGCTCTGATTTTCTGTTTCCTATCTTCTCCCAATATCCCATGTAAGATTCAGGGGGAGCAAGACACCTAAGGGAAAGAAATCAGTCAAATTCATTGCATATCTTTATTCTTGGGGACATGTTGAATTCAATATGGTACCTTATACTCACTCTCTACATGTCATCCCAGTCTTGGTATTCTTGTGGTTTCTTTTGTTTGCTCTGGCTAGTGGACGTACCTGTGTTATCTAACCTTGTTTGTGCAGGTTCATTCCATCCTAAGCCAACCCAAGACCACAAGGTAAGTATATGCATCAAAATCGTGAGTATGAGGAGTTCTTGCTTATGTACATACTGTTTGCAAGAAGGACTCATGAGCATGAAGGTATTTTCCTTGATAATCTTTTGCTCTGATGCATATGGCCAAGATACATGTAACACATTGCCTACTCTGTCATGGTTATGTTCTCACATGCCTCCATATTTCATATTTACATGAGTGCATACATGTAGGGGGAGCCTATGCTTGTTACATGTTCTTCCAAAGCTTTACTTGCTGTTCTTTATATCTTTATCTAAAGCTTTGATGTATGTTGCCATCAATTACCAAAAAGGGGGAGATTGAAAGCACAAGTGCTCCCTAGGTGGTTTTGATAATTGATGACAACATATCTCTTGTTGGACTAACATTTCGATCTAGCATGTTTCAGATAAGTTCAACAATGGAGTGGCATGGACTAAAGGTTGTGGGAACTCCTTCAAGATGCTAAGGACAAAGGATTGGCTAAAGCTTCAAGCTCAAGACTCCTCATTTTACATTAGTGATCCAAGATCACATTGAGTCTTTAGGAAAAGCCAATACTATTAAGGAGGGATGAGGTGTTGCTTAATGAGCCTCTTGCTTCATGTGCTTAGTGATATGCTCCAAAACCCTCAGCTACTTTCCCACTTCCACATATGACCTAAACCCTAAGCCAAACTCGGTCCTACC
>NW_025234465.1:0-7042 GCF_018294505.1 Triticum aestivum | reverse complement strand
TAGCTACTGCATTGCCCTTCCCATTCTCCTTCTGCATCCCCGAGACCGGCAACTTGCTCTTCATAATGGAGTCCAACGACCTTGTTTCTCCTTCTTCCCACCCGCCTTCCCCTTTTCTTTGTCCATTGTCTGCATACATCAGCAAACAACAAACGGTCAATCATCAACAACAATAAACTAATTAGACATGGAGTCTATGTAATTTTCCAGCAAGTAGATTATTTTTCAAGCTGCTATGCTACAACAAGTAGATCATCAACTAGGTCATCAACAGCAGAAAACTAATTACACATGGAATCAATGAAAATTTTGATCTATCCATCCATTCTGCCCTACAACTCCATCCATCCATGATCCATCCATCCGTCGCCGCTACATCTACCCGTACAGGCTATAATACATCCATCCATTCTGCCCTACAACTCCATCCATCCATGATCCATCCATCCGTCGCCGCTACATCTACCCGTACAGGCTATAATACATCCATCCATCTAGCCCTACGTAGATGTGGGAGTTCGGCCCTACATCTGTCCATCCATCTACCTGTCTGTATACATCTACCTGACTACATCCATCGATCCATTGATCCATCCATCAGATGTGTACTGGAAGTTCGAACTACATAACTACATCCATCGATCCATCCATCCATTGATCCATCACATGCATACTACTGAAGTTCAGAGAGCTGCGGCTAGGGATTGGTAAGGAAGGAGGTACCTGCTCCGGCTCGTCATGTTCCACGAGAAACCAGGGGAGGCGCGTCCGTCTGCGTCCGGTGTGATGAGGAACGGTCGCGCCGCTCGTCGTCGTCGGTGCCGAGTCCGTTGTTGTCGGTGTGGCGAGGAAACGCGGCGTCGCTCGTCGCCGTCGATCCAGATCTGCGGCGTGGTGAGAGAGGGGCGAGGCGGCGCAGAGGAGAGAAAGGGAGAGACGAGAGACTGGCTTTGTGTTGCTCGTGCCCTAATGCTGCGCTAGCCATTGCGATGGACGATAGAATTGGGCTGGGCCGCAAGCGAGTCACCGAGCTGGACCGGCTGAAACTCGGCTCGGCTCGATCGCGAAACGGGCCTGTTTTCAGACCTCGGCCCGCTCGATTATCCTATCGAGCCGAGCTGGAGCGAGCTTCGGGCCGAGCCGAAAAGCTCGCTCGTACGTCCAGTCCTACTCTCCACCTGCAGTGAGCAAGCGCGCGCTTGGTCGGTCGGCTGGCGTTAGAGGGTGAAGCAGTCACAGGTTTGCCCGGCTGCACGGGTAGATGGAGAGGTGAATCGAGGGCCAACTGTGGAGGCTGAGGGATGGTGAGAGCCAAAGTGAACAACGACGAGACGGAAAGGAACGCGAGGTGTCGTTGGAGGCTGGCTGTGAGTGGAGGAATTCTTCATCGGGGCTGGCGCTATATATATGCTCGGGCCGGACCTATCTTTGGAATTCTGCGCCATTGATGACAGATCGGACAGTGAAGAAGGGCCGGGTTGATAGGAAACGAGCCTAGGGTTGAAAATGCGAATGATAGGCAGGTGGTTGAAATTTGAAGACCGGAAGGGCGGGGCGGGAGAAAGTGGTCCATTTTTTTTTGTTTGAGTTGTATTTTGTCCAAACGTTTCTTTTTTGAGTTGTATTTGGTCCAAAAGTGAAGGTTTCAATTCACCAAAAATTTCAAAATAACTATTATATTTAGCTGGGTTCCAGCTGCACGTTGCCATCAAATGTGAGGTCGAATATGTCACCCTTTTCTGAAATAGCGATTCCGACACAGACATTAAGTGAAAGACCTTTAGATGTGAGTCAGACTAGAATGGACTACATTAGCAATCATTCCCTGGAATAACCCAATTGGACGATACCTACTATCACTAGTAATTTCATGATGCAACAAGCTCATGTACATGGAAGAAAATAAGGATATACTATATGACATCCATACTACAAATCCAAGAGATAAGTACTACAACACAATGCCCCAAATATTATTATTAAAATATTTCATGTTAAGACAACTAATAACTTTTTATATTAAATATGGTCGTGCAATGATTGCTGCTCTACATTTTTTCAGATTATTCTTATTGAATTAAATTAATATACAGATATCATCAGCCATGAGTTACTATAGTTTTCTATACATTTGGATACTTCTAATACTGTCTAGAGCGATCGATATACCAGAATTCAAGGCCGCGATCACCCGTGATATCTTGATAGAGATCAATGTTCATGCCCCCCTCGAGACAAAAACTACTGAAGCCGTCAGGGATTTGATTGCCAGTGGCCATTTTAGTTCAGTTCTAAAGGTTAAAACAAACTTTGTTCATGATATACTACAACAACTGTGCACTTGGATGACATCAGAGCATGGACTTTGATGATTTTTCAGCATCCTTCCATCCTTGATCCTGATTTCCTGAATTTGGAATTTGCATATTTCACACTTCTTCTCTTTGCACTAAAAATTGTAAAAACACCGATGATTGAGCAATATTTTCTCTCTTCACCTCAAAACAATTATCTCAAACGCCACACCAAACAACATATTTATTAACTAATGGAGTAAACTGATTACATGATTTCTACTCAAAATACATTATGGTAACATAAGACAAGAGTGCACCCCACACCGAAACAGAACACATGGCAAGAGTAAAAAGATTACGTGACGGGTAAAAACAAACAACATGATGATAAACAACACCACAGTAAAACCATTACATGGCAGTGACACACGAGAATAACAATGAAAATACATTTGCAATTAAAACTTATATGATAGATAAATTCAGATTGCCTCTGGATTATGATGGCGCACGACTATGGGCTCTCGGTGCATATTACGCACAGCCGAGGCTAAACAGCAGGAGAATCAGAAAAATACCACGGCTTGGCGAAATTGTCATCAGTCCCTTCTATTGGAGCACTAGGAGTGACGGGAACGACGAATAGCTTGGGTTTCTTGAACACCAGAGGTGGCAAGACAGAGCACGTAGGGGTTCCCTTGAGGAGCTTAAGCAGCTTTCGGCCTGCGCCACGATCTGCATCTGTCAGATCGGCTGTTGTGTATGTGGAGCAGGTGTGTGCGCCGGCTGCAGGCTGGGACGTGCTCATGCTGGAAGCGGCATGTGCAGGAATAGGTATGCAGGCACCTGCGGGGTGTCGCCGGCCTTGCGCTTTAAAGGGGAAGGGAAAGTAAACTACCAGCTTGGGCGACGGTTGAGGCGGTGCTGTGGGGTCTGGTGGCAACGTAACGACCTGAAAGAGCAGTGCATTGTGATCGTGGCTGCGGTGCCTCGTTGCAGATATCACCTCGCGTACGTACGTTTCAGCCTCACTTGAACCTCGGCGCGTCACCATGAACGGAGTGTGGTTATTAACACTGAGAAAAAAAAATATATCATGGCGTGCACGTATAGAACCGCCTTGCAGTTTGCATTGTTCCTTTTCACTTTTTTTTGGTTGTATTTTTCCCAGCTTATACTATTATACACACACTGCTTTCTCGCTGATTAACACGACAAAAGATATATGCGATGGCCTGTACGTAAAGGGGTCAAGCACACTAGTACATCTTTCATTGCTGATTTTACTATGGCGCGTCCTCGGTCGAAAAGCGCCACATACGGGCACGTTACACGTCAGCCAAGCTATCATCTGATGCACCAGATTGGACAGAGACCTAGATTATGTGCGCTTAGCTGATGTGAGGGCATATACAATACATAGCCTCAAGGTGATGCCTCACATGCCACGTAGGATCGGATATGACGTAAAGTAGGTTTGGATAGGGAAGCGGGATCCTCTCCAGGAGGTGGGTGCTTGAAGAGAAAAAGTGTGGTCCGGTGACAAAAGCTGAAAAGGTTGAAGTGAAAAGTAGAGATACATGTGTACTAAAGTCTTTATTTTCTATTTCTTAATGAGGCCCACTAGTGATAGCTTGCATTGGGGAGAAAAAATAAATGTAGGTGCCTCAAATTACTTTTTGTCATGGGGCATATGTATCCATATGCCACCATTGTACATGCCCTGAACCACACTTTTCTGCTGCTTATACATGTATTGTGTGAAGTTTGTCTTTTCTTAAACGGACGTTGTTGTTTCTTCTAATGATTTCTTTCCAACGTGGTTAAGCATCAATGTTAAGTTAGAAATTTAAGTGTCTACGGAATTTTCAAAATAAATTAAATTATATTTTCTGTTAAAAACACATCTCAAGTCAGATTGTTAGATTCACCCTAAAAAAAGTCAGATTGTTAGATTAATATTAGGTATTTCTATTTTTAACATTTCCATAAACATATCTTCAGAAAGTCTTGTAGCATTGTAGAGTTTTTCTAGAAAAAAGGCTTTCGGGTATCGTCAATGCTATCCCCTAAAGCGGACCTAGCTAGTGTCCAACCACGATAGTGATACAGGAGCCGGCCATCCAACCCTATCCATCATACATCTAGTCACATTTTAAATGGTATTTGAACAAACCGACCGATCATTTAAGCCGGACCAATTTCATGACATTTTTAACATATTTCATTTAACAAAAGTGTACATGACATTTTTTAATATAAAATGTTAACTTAGTCGAAATCTTCGCCAGCCGTGGAGGCGTCCATGTTCCATGTACTGTCTTCCCCATGTCCAGCATCTTTGCCGGTTCTGCGCTCCGGGAAGTGAAGCTGGTAGTCGCCGGCCATAAAGAATAAGACATGGGCCACGGACATGCCCGCAAGGACACGAGCGCATCCGTCTCCCATGTGCTACTCTTCTTTGTCGAATTCCATTGCTTGGACGTCGCCCATCGATGTAAGGTCCACGATAGATGTGGACGGGCCGGACTCGTGGTCGTTGTGGCTCGATGGAAACCGTGGGTGATGCGGAGCACTGCATGCGGTTTCGTAAAGGTATCAAGTACACTAGTACAACATGTATTGCTGATTTTACTGCTTTCATCGCTTTGCCGTTTCTGTTCTCGCGCGGATGCATGCGTCTCCTCGGCCGAGCGCGCACTCTCGTACCTAAAAGGCGCCGGATACGGGCACGTTACACGTCAGTCTAGCTTATCATCTGATGCCCCGGATGAGGATGAGGTAATCAGACCTAGATTACGTGTGCTTAGCTGATGGGAACCACACTTTGCTGCTGCTTATACATATATTGTGTGAAGTTTGTCTTTTCTTAAATGAATGTTGTCTTTTCTTCCATTGCATTTCTTTCCAACGTGGCTAAGCATCATTGCCAAGTTAGGAATTTAACGGATTAAGTAATTTTCAAAATAAATTAAATTATTTATTCCGATAAGAAAACATCAAGTCTGATTGTCAGATTAATATTCCGTATTTCTATTTTTCTCATTTCCGTAAACGTATCTCCAAAAAGTCTTTTGGCATTTTAGAGTTTTTCAAGAAAAAGGGCATTAGGGTATCTTCAACGCTATCCTCTAAGACGGAGATAGTATCCTCTAAAACCGAAATAGTTATTGAAGTCCTGATGCACCATAATTCTGGCGTATCGGATGAGAATTTACCAAAAGTATTATACAGATAGTTCAACAATAGTTTTACACAATAGCCGTGAGCTCACACCAAGCGACAACACACGACCTCATGTCACCTGCAGCTGCTGAACTCCACTCGCTACCTCATAGACCTAACCCTCCATTGTTCCGCATGCTCGCTCAGCTGCTTTTGCCGCCACCAGTGGCATTGAATTCATGACTAAGGTTTTTCTCAATTGCTCATGGCCTAGTTGTATTGCGCATGTTTTCATCTGTTTTTAACTTTTTACAGTGGAAGTGTCTCGATTTATTTATATATTGACTATAGTAGACATGAAGACTAGATGTGTGCTGGACTAGGTTGTGGACCGCGTTCCAAATATTTGTGGGCACCATATTCTGACACTGAATCTGCCCATGTTGTAATATAACAAGTTAAGCACCAATTTAAGTTATAGAATGGTGAAGGGGTCAATTGATTGTTTAATTTCGGGTTGATTCCTTCACCCAGATTTGTACAACTATTCTCTCTCTTAGTTCCTTGGTTTTGTGGAGAGTACTTATTGCTGTTCTTGTGTAAACATTATTTGATTTTCACATGAAAACTTCCTTACTCATAAAAATAGCAACAATGCCTACTGAAACAAGTGGGCTGGTTGAGATGTTCCATGATTCCCTTATAACAACTTCAAAGAGCGGTGTGTCGTGACCATGGCTGCGGTGCCTCGGTGCAGCGATCACCTCCTTAACCAGTCTGGCCGGCGAAGGGTAGGGGAAGTTGAGCTTTGCCTTTATGCCCTTCAGCTCCCTAGCCGCGAGGTCGTAGGCGCACGCGGTGACCTCGTGGGAAGAGTACGTCCCCAGCCACAACTGTGTCTTCGTCACCGGGTGCTTGATCGTTGCCGTGAACTTGCCCTCCCCCGTCTTTCTCACTACAGTTAACTTGCTGTTCTCACCCGCCGCTGCGGCTGCCATGGCCTTCACGACAGTCGAACGGAGGCAGATGCCCTTTGAGGTAGATGCCGGATGTGTGCAAGATGATAGATTTTAATAGCGGGTTTGGCGCAGCTTACCTAGCCGGCATCATGCCGTGCGTCGCGTACGTACGTTTCAGCTTCACTGGAACCACGCCGCCTCACCAGAAATGGAGAGTGGTTATGAACACTGACAAAAAATACATATGATGGCGTGCACGTAAAGCTTGCATTGTTACTTTTCACTTTTGTTTTGGTTGTATATCTCCTACTCCCTCCGTCCCATAATATAAGAACATTTTTGATACTAGTATTAAAACGTTCTTATATTATGGGTCGGAGGGAGTAGCTTATACTCGTATACACGTTGCTGGTCAGGCGTCTGCTTTCTCGCGCGTCCTCGCTTGGAACGGAACACGACAAAAGATATATACCATGGCGTGTACGCAAAGGGATTAAGTACACTAGTACAGCTTGCATTGCTGATTTTACTGCTTTCATCGCTTTGCCGTTTCTGTTCTCGCGCAGATGCATGCGTCTCCTCGGCCGAGCGCGCGCTCTCGTACCTAAAAGGCGCCGGCTA
>NW_025234464.1:4716-7043 GCF_018294505.1 Triticum aestivum | reverse complement strand
GTACCCTCATAGACCAAAAGCGGAAGCGTTAGCACAACGCGGTTGATGTAGTCGTACGTCTTCATGATCCGACTGATCAAGTACCGAACGTACGGCACCTCCGAGTTCAGCACACGTTCAGCTCGATGACATCCCTCGAACTCCGATCCAGCCGAGCTTTGAGGGAGAGTTCCGTCAGCACGACGGCATGGTGACGATGATGATGTTCTACCGACGCAGGGCTTCGCCTAAGCACCGCTACGATATTATCGAGGTGGATTATGGTGGAGGGGGCACCGCACACGGCTAAGAGATCCAAGGGATCAATTGTTGTGTCTAGAGGTGTCCTCCTGCCCCCGTATATAAAGGAGGGAGGGAGAGGCCGGCCCTAGAGGGGGCGCACCAAGTGTAGGGAGTCGTACTAGGACTCCCAAGTCCTAGTAGGATTCCCCTTCCTTTCCGGAGTAGGAGAGAAGGAAAGAGGGGGAGAGGGAGAAGGAAAAGGGGGCTGCACCCCTTGTCCAATTCAGACCAGAGGGGGAGGGCACGCGCCTCCTTTCTTTTGGCCTCTCCCCTCTATTCCCGTATGGCCCAATAAGGCTCATATACTCCCCGGCGAATTCCCGTAACTCTCCGGTACTCCGAAAAATACCCGAATCCCTCGAAACCTTTCTGAAGTCCGAATATAGTCGTCCAATATATCGAACTTTACGTCTTGACCATTTCGAGACTCCTCGTCATGTCCCCGATCTCATCCGGGACTCCGAACTACCTTCGGTACATCAAAACACATAAACTCATAATATAACCGTCATCAAACTTTAAGCGTGCGGACCCTACGGGTTCGAGAACTATGTAGACATGACCGAGACACGTCTCCGGTCAATAACCAATAGTGGAACCTGGATGCTCATATTGGCTCCCACATATTCTACGAAGATCTTTATCGGTCAAAAACGCATAATAACATATGTTGTTCCCTTTGTCATTGGTATGTTACTTGCCCGAGATTCGATCATCGGTATCTCAATATCTAGTTCAATCTCGTTACTGGCAAGTCTCTTTACTCGTTCCGTAATACATCATCCCGCAACTAACTCATTAGTTGCAATGCTTGCAAGGCTTATAGTGATGTGCATTACCGAGTGGGCCCAAAGATACCTCTCCAACAATCGGAGTGACAAATCCTAATCTCGAAATACGCCAACCCAACAAGTACCTTTGGAGACACCTGTAGAGCACCTTTATAATCACACAGTTATGTTGTGACGTTTGGTAGCACACAAAGTGTTCCTTCGATAAATGGGAGTTGCATAATCTCATAGTCATAGGAACATGTATAAGTCATGAAGAAAGCAATAGCAACATACTAAACGATCAAGTGCTAAGCTAACGGAATGGGTCAAGTCAATCACATCATTCTCCTAATGATGTGATCCCGTCAATCAAATGACAACTCTTTGTCTATGGCTAAGAAACATAACCATCTTTGATCAACGAGCTAGTCAACTAGAGGCATACTAGTGGCACTGTGTTTGTCTATGTATTCACACATGTATTATGTTTCTGGTTAATACAATTCTAGCATGAATATTAAACATTTATCATGATATAAGGAAATAAATAATAACTTTATTATTGCATCTAGGGCATATTTCCTTCAGTATCAAGCATCCCCAAGCTTAATTCCTGCTCGTCCTCGAGTAGGTAAATGATAAAAACAGATTTTTTGATGTGGAATGCTACCTAGAATATTCTTCAATGTAATTTTCTTTATTGTGGCATGAATGTTCAGATCCGAAAGATTCAAGATAAAAGTTTAATATTGACATAAAAATAATAATATTTCAAGCATACTAACTAAGCAATCATGTCTTCTCAAAATAACATGCACTACTGGAAACAGGGAATTTGCCATCAGCCAGCTCTTTGCCATCTGCCAGCTGATGGCAAAGAACATCTTTGCCATCTGCTTATAAAAAACAGATGGCAAAGAACTGACAGACGGCAAAGAACATGGTTGCCATCAGCCAATTCTTTGCCATCTGCTAGTGGATGGCAAATAATCTTTGCCATCTGCCAGCAGATGGCAAAGAGGTTGGCAAATCCTGTGGCCGTCAAGAGTGTAATGACGTACCAGCCCCACCTTTGCCATCTGCCAGCAGACGGCAAAGATTCTTTGCCATCTGCTGGCAGATGGCAAAGAGATGGGGTTCTTTTTTTCCAGGTAAAAAAAAAACTGTGGGGTTATCCCCTCCCTCTCTCCCCACCCATCCAGGTAAAAAAACATACTACGTTCCCATCTCATCCACACACCGAACAGCCCCCGTCGATGGCGCTCTAGGCTC
>NW_025234464.1:0-4706 GCF_018294505.1 Triticum aestivum | reverse complement strand
CCCCGTCGCTCCCCCGCCCTACCCACGCCGTCACAGCCCACCACCAACAGCAATACTACTACTACTAGTAAACAGCGAGGAGGATCTCCAGAGAGATTAATCACTCCCTCCCTCCCTCGCGGCGTTTCTTGGATTTGGCTCCGGAGGAGGAATCCGGAGTGCCCCGTCCGCATCTCTCGATCGAATCGCCGGCCCCGTCGCTTCCGCGGAGCTCCCCCGATCCCGTCGCCCGGTGCGGTTCGAATTCCGGCCGAATTGGCGTTCTTGGCGATCGGTTTGGAGGCGGGACTGGATTCTTGATTGGCTGGCCGGGTTGTCTGTGGGGAGGCTCCGTCGGCCGGGAATCGCGCCTTCCTCGTCCGGCCAAGGTGAGCGAGTTCTTCTTCGATCGGTTAGTTCGGTGCAGCTGTCAGCGCTTAGCGGTGGGGATTCTCTGTGGAATACCCCCCCTTGTTTATATCGAAATTCAGGAGTGAGTTTCAATGTTTCTTTTGTACTATATGTGTTAAATTCGGAGTCTTTGTTTATATCTCTCCGAATGATGCTGTATCACAGACGAAAAAGAGCCGATGCTGTCGCCAAATTCGGAGTCTTTTGTGCTGTATGTGCTAAATTCAGAGTCTTTGTTTTGAAGAATGCTTACTAGTCTTTGTTTATCAGATTTTCCTAATTATGGTGTTATTGCAATCTAGGAACTTGCTCATATGGTGTTTGCTAAAATAGAAGAATCTGCTAAAAGGTTGGTCTATCTTGTTTATCTGCACTTATTACATCTTTTTCTTGTTAATTGTGGTCACAATCATTGATTACAGCTAAACAAATTATAGCATGAATTGTTTCTTTCTGTGTATGTGTGTACTGTGTAGAGGTTGGACGGGGGCTGTACGTGGACATGAACTCGTTCCATGGATTCGGGAGGGAGCATGTGCCATGGAACTTTGAGAAGACGGAGAACCATGTGTACCTCAACATCGTGCAGTAGCAGAAGCTGGATCGCCATGAGCTGGAACGCCCGTTGAAGAAGTCACTCTGCTCACCATCAGTATGACAGACTTGTCGCTCATTAGATCATGTATGTATCATCTACTTCTATGCACAGATTGTGGCCTATGTGAATGACATGCTTTGATTGGCAACGTAATAGTATCTTCTGTTTGGCTCTGTTTTTTTAATAATGATGACAGCCAGAAAATATTTGCAATGGATTCACATTATTGTGTTATTCTGGAGCAGGTTTACCATATATGACAGAAATTGTGCCAATTACACACGACATGATGTGTTTTGTTGTAGCTAATGATTACAAGTGATGTATTATGGTAATGTTGGCATTTGAATGCCTTGGCTCCAATGAACTAATTTCTAGCAGTATCATACAAGATATTCAAAAAGACAAAAAGTCAATGTTTTAACTAATTTCTAGCAGGATCATCAGCTCTTGTTTTGTCCATTTTTCTTTTTTTGAGCAATTCATCTCTTGCTCCTACACATTATGACTTATGTACATGATTTCTCAACCATGGACTGTCTGTCTTAGCAGGAGGGAGGTGCGCTGGCTACGTCTCTAGGGACTGTGTGGCGGGTGTGACCTCTCCCAGCTCCCCGCCTTCGCCCGCGATGACGAGGACCAGGTCCGCTGCGCCTCCAATCCCAGATCATGGTCGCGCAGGACATGCTCCATGACGCTGTGTGTGTGTCGATCTGAAGCTATCCTCTATTGCATCTAGAGGCTTGTACAAGCCATAGATCAAATCCGACAAGATAAGAAATATGTGTGTCTGAGGAACCAAGACGCCAAAGGTTCAGAGCGGCATTGTGCTGAAAAAGCCAGGACAATGTAAGAGGCTTGCACACAAGGATCTAGGTTTCTCTACGAGCAGCAGAATCAATATCCGATAGAATATAACAATTACGGACGAGGAGCCGCAACCGTAGCTTGTTGAGATGTTGCATAGGTAAACTGATCTCATGTTTTTCGTGTGTGGAATTGATGATTGATGTAGTTTCACTGAATCAAAATACTGATGCCTTTTCCCTTCTCCGTGACAGCTTTCAGAGAACTAGGAAAGTAATGGTGGACTCTCATGAAGCACAAAGACAGATAATGTTTGAGGCAAATTCCTTCACCGGCCCTGCGTATGAGAAATTCTGCAATGATGCCCAGCGGCATGCTACTCTCAAGCTGGAGGTCGAGCTTAGGAACTGGAGGTCCTGCTTCGTGAGCTACGTCAGTGCTCAGAAGGCGTACATCGAATCCCTTGATGGTTGGTTGTCCAAGTTCATGCTCACAGACACCATCCGTTAATCCCGGGGATCTCCTTGATCGCGCTCGACAGCACCAACGAGTAGCACACTACGCTGTCGACAACCGGATCCTCCTCACAACTGACTCCGGCATGGGTATTCCTCTCCTCTGCCATCTCTCTCTCTCTCTTTCTCATGCCAGATATAAGTTGCATCATAATAATCTTCACATTTTAGTTGCATCATAATAATCTTCTTCTTCTAGTCTTCTTCTTCTAACTTTCTTCTTTCCCATTTTGTAGATTTGCTTCAGATCACGGAAGCTTGGGTTGATGGAGTGCTTGTCTTTAGTTTTTGTTTTGACTTTGTGAAACTTGCTACCTATGATGAAACTATGTAATATTGATGAAACTATGTATATGTATGGATGAAACTTGCTACTATTGGTAACATGTGTTGGATATGTGTTTGATATATATGTGTTCATGACTATTGGTAATATGTGTTGAATATGCTATATTGGTCATATAAATATATTTGTGTTTGATTTTCTGTGAAAATGAATTGATATAAGAAAAAACAAAATTAAATGGGGCAACTTTGCCATCCGCCAGCAGATGGCAAAGAGGCCACGTGTCATCTACATGTAAAATTTGTGCTGGCCTATTTGGGCCCTTTGCCATCTGCCAGCAGATGGCAAAGCTCTTTGCCATCTGCTAGCAGACGGCAAAGAGCCTGAAGCCTTTGCCATCTGCTGGCAGACGGCAAAGTATGCCGTTAGCCTTCTAACGGGGCTAACCCTGTTAAGAGGCTTTGCCATCTGCCAGCTGATGGCAAAGGCATAGGCTCTTTGCCATCAGCCAGCAGACAGCAAAGAAGCATTTGCCGGCAGGGTTTCAGACAAACTGTTTGCCATCTGAGTAGTGATGGCCAAAGAAAGTTCATCCCTACAAAATCATATAGTTTGGTCGTGCTCCATTTTTGTCACACAAGAATGCTCTCATCATGCACAACCCCGATGACAAGCCAAGCAATTGTTTCATACTTTAGTAATTTCAAACTTTTTTCAACTTTCACGCAATACATGAGCGTGAGCCATGGATATAGCACTATGGGTGGAATAGAATATAATGATGGGGGTTATGTGGAGAAGACAAAAAAGGAGAAAGTCTCACATTGACGTGGCTAATCAACGGGCTAGGGAGATGCCCATCAATTGATGTCAATGCAAGGAGTAGGGATTGCCATGCAACAGATGCACTAGAGCTATAAATGTATGAAAGCTCAACAAAAAAAACTAAGTGGGTGTGCATCCAACTTGCTTGCTCACGAAGACCTAAGGCATTTGAAGAAGCCCATTGTTGGAATATACAAGCCAAGTTTTATAATGAAAAATTCCCACTAGTATATGAAAATGACAAAACAAGATACTCTCTATCATAAAGATCATGGTGCTACTTTGAAGCACAAGTGTGGAAAAAGGATAGTAGCATTGTCCTTTTTATTTCTTTTTATTTCTTTTTTTGGGCCTTTATTTTTTTATTTGGTCTTTCTCTTTTCTTTATTTGGGGCAATGCTCTATTAATGATGATCATCATACTTCTATTTATTTACAACTCAATGATTACAACTCGATACTAGAACAAAATATGACTCTATATGAATGCCTCCGGCGGTGTAACGGGATGGGTAATGAATCAAGAGTGACATGTATGAAATAATATGCATGGTGGCTTTGCCACAAATACGATGTCAACTACATGATCATGCAAGGCAATATGACAATGATGAAGCGCGTTATAATAAATAGAACGGTGGAAAGTTGCATGGCAATATATCTCAGAATGACTATGGAAATGCCATAATAGGTAGGTATGGTGGCTGTTTTGAGGAAGATATAAGGAGGTTTATGTGTGATAGAGTGTATCAAATCACGGGGTTTGGATGCACCGGCGAAGTTTGCACCAACTCTCAAGGTGAGAAAGGGCAATGCACGGTACTGAAGAGGCTAGCAATGATGGAAGGGTGAGAATGCATATAATCCATGGACTCAACATTAGTCATAAAGAACTCACATACTTATTGCGAAAATCTACAAGTCATCAAAAACCAAGCACTACGCGCATGCTCCTAGGGGGATAAATTGGTAGGAAAAGACCATCGCTCGTCCCCGACCGCCACTCATAAGGATGACAATCAAAGAACACCTCATGTTTCAAATTTGTTACACAACGTTTACCATACGTACATGCTACGGGACTTGCAAACTTCAACACAAGTATTTCTCAAATTCACAACTACTCAACTAGCACAACTTTAATATCACTATCTCCATATCTCAAAACAATCATCAAGTATCAAACTTCTCTTAGTATTCAATGCACTTATATGAAAGTTTTTATTATATCCATCTTGGATGCCTATCATATTAGGACTAATTTTATAGCCAACACAAATTACCA
>NW_025234463.1:3428-7044 GCF_018294505.1 Triticum aestivum | reverse complement strand
TATATATATCCATATACCCCGAAACCATCAGGGGAGCCACCGAAGAAATATTTCCGCCACCGTAACCTTCTGTATCCGCGAGATCCCATCTTGGAGCCGTCGCCGGCACTCTGCCGGAGGGGGAATCCACCATGGAGGGCTTCTACATCAACACCATAGCCCTTCCGATGAGTTGTGAGTAGTTTACCACAGACCTTCAGGTCCATAGTTATTAGCTAGATGGCTTCTTCTCTCTTTTTGGATCTCAATACCATGTTCTCCTTCCTCTTCTTGGAGATCCATTCGATGTAACTCTTTTTGTGGTGTGTTTGTCGAGATCCGATGAATTGTGGGTTTATGATCAAGTTTATCTATGAGAAGTAATTTGAATCTCCTCTGAATTCTTTTATGTATGATAGAGTTATCTTTGCAAGTCTCTTCGAATTATCGGTTTGGTTTGGCCTACTAGATTGATCTTTCTTGCCATGGGAGAAGTGCTTAGCTCTGGGTTCAATCTTGCGGTGTCCTTTCCCAGTGACAGCAGGGGCAGCAAGGCACGTATTGTATTGTTGCCATCGAGGATAAAAAGATGGGGTTTATATCATATTGCATGAGTTTATCCCTCTACATCATGTCATCTTTCTTAAAGCGTTACTCTGTTCTTATGAACTTAATACTCTAGATGCACGCTGGATAGCGGTCGATGTGTGGAGTAATAGTAGTAGATGCAGGCAGGAGTCGGTCTACTTGTCACGGACGTGATGCCTATATACATGATCATACCTAGATAATCTCATAATTATTCGCTTTTCTATCAATTGCTCGACAGTAATTTGTTCACCCACCGTAATACTTATGCTATCTTGAAAGAAGCCTCTAGTGAAACCTATGGCCCCGGGTCTATCTTTTATCATACACGCTTTCAATCTACTTTTATTTGCATCTTTACTTTTCCAACCTATATCATAAAATACCAAAAATATATTTATCTTATCATATTATCTCCATCAGATCTCACTTTCGCAAGTGGCCGTGAAGGGATTGACAACCCCTTTATCGCGTTGGTTGCGAGTTCTTTGTTTGTTTGTGTAGGTACGTGGGACTTGTGAGGAGCATCCTACTGGATTGATACCTTGGTTCTCAAAAACTAAGGGAAATACTTACGCTACTATGCTGCATCACCCTTTCCTCTTCAAGGAAAACCAACGCAAGCTCAAGACGTAGCATGATGCTACTGAAAATTATTATGAGGGAGGAATATATGCTTGTAGGAGTTGCAATGATATCAAGTTTCCTCTCTATGTGTTGAAAATTTTGAAGCTATGCTTGTTTTGCTTTCTTATGCTAGTTGATTCTTGTTCCCATAAGTTGTTTGCTCACAAAATCCCTATGCATAGGAAATGTGTTAGGCTTAAATGTGATAGTCATATGCTTCATGATCCTCCCATTATGTTTCAATTCTTATCTTTCATGTGAGCATCATTGAAATCATCATGCCTAGCTAAAAAGGCATTAAAGAAAAACGCTTGTTAGGAGACAACCCAATATTTACCCCTAATGTTTTTATGCGTTCACATGATTATTCTACTGCCGGAGGGGGGAACCATCATCGGTGGCCATCTTCATCATCCCAGTGCTCTCCATGATGAGGAGGGAGTAGTTCACCCTCAGGGCTGAGGGCATGCACCAGTAGCTATGTGTTTGATCTCTCTCTCTCTCTCTCTCTCTCTCTCTCTCGTGTTCTTGACTTGTCATGATCTTGATGTACCGCGAGCTTTGCTATTATAGTTGGATCTTATGATGTTTATTCCCCTCTACCTTCTTGTAATGGATTGAGTTTTCCCTTTGAAGTTATCTTATCGGATCGAGTCTTTAAGGATCTGAGAACACTTGATGTATGTCTTGAATGTGCTTATCTGTGGTGAAAATGGGATATTCACGTGATCTACTTGATGTATGTTTTGGTGATCAACTTGCGAGTTTAGTGACCTTGTGAACTTATGCATAAGGGTTGGCACAATGGTGTGTTTGACCGTATCGACGAGACTGATAGTAGAGCGGCGGACCCTGCGAGGCAGGGCCGCCAGGCACAATGAATTTTCTTGCCTGGAACTATCGAGGACTGGGGTTGGACTCGACGTTTGGCAAACTTAGAGACCTGATTAGGTCCTACAACCCAATGGTGGTGTTTTTACCTGAAACCAAAAAGAAGGCTCATGCGATGGAGAGGCACAAGTGGAGTCTAGGGTTCAGAAGTGGGGTAGCAGTTGACTATCAGTGTTTGAGTGGTGAGCTTGCATTTTGGTGGAGAGATAACATTCAAGTTACAATCAGACCATGGTGTCAGTACTTCATTGATGCACAGATTAACTTCGATGGCAAAGCCTGTAGATTCACTGGTTTCTATGGCGAGCCGAAGATGGAGCTGGGCCAAAAGATTTGGGACACACTTTGGTTCCTTCGTACTTAGGATGATCTTCCATGGCTATGTGCAGGAGACTTTAATGAGATTCTTGAGCAAGCTGAACAACTAGGGGGGAACCCGAGGAATTTTACACAAATGGAAGCTTTTCATGAATGCTTGTCCGGCCGCGGGCTAGCTGACTGATAAGTCTCCAACGTATCTATAATTTTTGATTGTTCCATGCTATTATATTATCTATCTTGGATGTTTTATATGCATCAATATGCTATTTTATATGATTTTTGGGACTAACCTATTAACCTAGAGCCCAGTGCCAGTTTCTGTTTTTCCTTGTTTTTGAGTATCGTAGAAAAGGAATACCAAACAGAGTCCAATTGACCTAAAAATTCATGGAGATTGTTTTTGGACCAGAAGAAGCCCACTGAGCATCGAATATGGACCAGAAGAGTCCTGAGGCCACCACGAGGGTGGAGGGCGCGCCCTACCCCCTGGGGCGCCCCCTACCTCGTGGCTGCCTCGTGGACCCCCCTGACTTGTTCCCGACACCAACATGTCTTATATATCCTCAAACTTCTAGATTAGAACCAAGTTCGGGAGTTCCGCCACCGCAAGGCTCTGTAGCCACCAAAAACCAATCGGGACCCTGTTCTCGCACCCTGCCGGAGGGGGGAACCATCATCGGTGGCCATCTTCATCATCCCAGTGCTCTCCATGATGAGGAGGGAGTAGTTCACCCTCAGGGCTGAGGGCATGCACCAGTAGCTATGTGTTTGATCTCTCTCTCTCTCTCTCTCTCTCTCTCTCGTGTTCTTGACTTGTCATGATCTTGATGTACCGCGAGCTTTGCTATTATAGTTGGATCTTATGATGTTTATTCCCCTCTACCTTCTTGTAATGGATTGAGTTTTCCCTTTGAAGTTATCTTATCGGATCGAGTCTTTAAGGATCTGAGAACACTTGATGTATGTCTTGAATGTGCTTATCTGTGGTGAAAATGGGATATTCACGTGATCTACTTGATGTATGTTTTGGTGATCAACTTGCGAGTTTAGTGACCTTGTGAACTTATGCATAGGGGTTGGCACTGATACATCTCCAATGTATCTATAATTTTTGATGTATTCATGCCATGTTTATAATGTTTCTACATGATTTTGGTATGATTTGGTTAGAACTAACCCACATTGACGCTGTTTTCAGCAGAACTACCGT
>NW_025234463.1:0-1733 GCF_018294505.1 Triticum aestivum | reverse complement strand
AAAAAATGGAATTGAGGTTGCCTCATATGCTTCATCTCTTTAATATCTTTCGCGAAAATGATGGAAAGGAAAATTGTGCCCAAGTGTTAGAAGAAGAATGCATTAAAATGTTTGGCACTAAATTTTTGAATGATGATCATGATTGCAATGTTGTTAGTATGAATTCCTTGAATATCCATGATGCTAATGATATGCAAAGCCACAAGCTTGGGGATGCTATGTTTGATGAAGATGATATTTTTAGTCCCCCAAGTTTTGATGAGCAAATTTCTTATGATGATAGCATGCCTCCTATTTATGATGATTATATTGATGAAAGTGGGTTTGGAAGAGTGTCAACTTTAGGTAGTATTGATCCCACTATTTTGGAGGGTGTTGAATCTTATGGTTATATTGATGAAAGTGGATTTGGAGAGGTCATGACTTTATTTAGTGACGAATCCACTATTTCGGAAGAGGTTCCAATTGATTATGATAACAAAGTTGCTATCTATGATGATTATTGGGATGACATCTATGTTATAAGAATAATGATAACCATGAAACTTGTCATCCTGATTTTAATTTTCAATTGGATTATACCTCACATGATTGTTATTTTGTTGAGTTTTCTCCCACTACTATTCATGATAAGAAATTTGCTTATGTGGAGAGTAATACAATTTCTATGCTTGTGCATCATGAAAATAATGCTTTATGTGATAGTTATATTGTTGAATTCAGTCATGATGTGATACGTCTCCAACGTATCTATAATTTTTGATTCTTCCATGCTATTATATTACCTGTTTTGGAAGTTTATGGGCTTTATTTTACACTTTTATATCATTTTTGGGACTAACCTACTAACCGGAGGCCCAGCCCATATTGCTGTTTTTTGCCTATTTCAGTAAATCGAAGAAAAGGAATATCAAATAGAGTCGAAACAGAATGAAACCTTCGGGAGCATGATTTTTGGAACAAACATGATCCAGAGGACTTGGAGTGCAAGTCAAGAAGCTCCCGAGGCGGCCACGAGGGTGGAGGGTGCCCCCCCTATAGGGCGCACCCCCTGTCTCGTGGGCCCCTCCGGCGTCCACCGACGTACTTCTTCCTCCTATACATACCCATATACCCCGAAACTATCAGGGGAGCCATCGAAGAAATATTTCCGCCACCGTAACCTTCTGTATCCGCGAGATCCCATCTTGGAGCCGTCGGCGTCACTCTGCTGGAGGGGGAATCCACCATGGAGGTCTTCTGCATCAACACCATAGCCCTTCCGATGAGTTGTGAGTAGTTTACCACAGACCTTCGGGTCCATAGTTATTAGCTAGATGGCTTCTTCTCTCTTTTTGGATCTCAATACCATGTTCTCCTTCCTCTTCTTGGAGATCTATTCGATGTAACTCTTTTTGCGGTGTGTTTGTCGAGATCCGATGAATTGTGGGTTTATGATCAAGTTTATCTATGAGAAGTATTTGAATCTCCTCTGAATTCTTTTATGTATGATTGAGTTATCTTTGCAAGTCTCTTCGAATTATCGTTTTGGTTTGGCCTACTAGATTAATCTTTCTTGCCATGGGAGAAGTGCTTAGCTTTGGGTTCAATCTTGCGGTGTCCTTTCCCAGTGACAACAGGGGCAGCAAGGCACGTATTGTATTGTTGCCATCGAGGATAAAAAGATGGGGTTTATATCATATTGCATGAGTTTATCCCTCTACATCATGTCATCTTTCTTAAAGCGTTACTCT
>NW_025234462.1:0-7044 GCF_018294505.1 Triticum aestivum | reverse complement strand
GGGTCTATCTTCCATCATATTAGTCTTCCAATACTTAGTTATTTCCTTTGCCTTTTATTTTACTTTGCATCTTTATTATAAAAATACCAAAAATATTATCTTATCATATCTATCAGATCTCACTCTCGTAAGTGACCGTGTAAGGATTGACAACCCCTTATCGCGTTGGCTGCGAGGATTTATTTGTTTGTGTAGGTGCGGGGGACTCGCACGTGGCCTCCTACTGGATTGATACCTTGGTTCTCAAAAACTGAGGGAAATACTTACGCTACTTTGCTGCATCACCCTTTCCTCTTCAAGGGAAAGCCAACGCAGAGTGCTCAAGAGGTAGCAAGAAGGATTTCTGGAGCCGTTGCCGGGGAGGTCTACGCAAAAGTCAACATACCAAGTACCCATCACAAACTCTTATCTCCTGCATTACATTATTTTCAATTTGCCTCTCGTTTTCCTCTCCCCCACTTCACCCTTGTCGTTTTATTCGCCCTCTCTCTCCGTCCTCCCTCTCTTTCTCTATTCGCCTATTTTTTTCTCATTTCTTGCTTGCTTATGTGTTGGATTGCTTGCTTGTCACGATGGCTCAAGATAACACTAAATTGTATGACTTTACCAATACCAACAACAATTATTTCCTTCGCACTCTGATTGCTCCTCTTACTGATACTGAATCTTGTGAAATCAATGCTGCTTTGTTGAATCTTGTCATGAAAGATCAATTCGCCGGCCTTCCTAGTGAAGATGCCGCTACCCATCTGAATAGCTTCATTGATTTATGTGATATGCAAAATAAGAAAGATGTGGATAATGATATTGTTAAATTGAAGCTATTTCCTTTTTCTCTTAGAGATCGTGCTAAAGCTTGGTTTTCGTCTTTGCCTAAAAATAGTATTGATTCTTGGAATAAGTGCAAAGATGCTTTTATCTCTAAGTATTTTCCTCCCATTAAGATTATTTCTCTTAGAAATGATATTATGAATTTTAAGCAACTTGATCATGAACATGTTGCACAAGCTTGGGAGAGGATGAAATTAATGATACATAATTGCCCTACACATGGTTTGAATTTGTGGATGAGTATACAAAAAATTTATGCCGGATTGAATTTTGCTTCCAGAAATCTTTTAGATTCGGCCACGGGAGGCACTTTTATGAAAATCACTTTAGGATAAGCTACTAAACTCCTAGATAATATTATGGTTAATTATTCTCAATGGTACACTCAAAGATCTACTAATAAAAAGTGCATGCGATAGAAGAAATTAATGTTTTGAGTGGAAAGATGAATGAACTTATGAAATTATTTGCTAATAAAAGTGTTTCTTCTGATCCTAATGATATGCCTTTGTCTACTTTGATTGAGAATAATAATGAATCTATGGATGTGAATTTTGTTGGTAGGAATAATTTTGGTAACAACGCGTATAGAGGAAACTTTAATCCTAGGCCGTATCCTAGTAATTCCTCTAATAATTATGGTAATTACTACAACAATTCTTATGGAAATTATAATAAGATGCCCTCTAATTTTGAAACTAATATTAAAGAATTTATTACTTCGCAAAAGAATTTCAATGCTTTGATTGAAGAAAAATTGCTTAAGATTGATGAGTTGGCTAGGAATGTTGATAGAATTTCTCTTGATGTTGATTCTTTGAAAAAAAGATCTATTCCACCTAAGCATGATATCAATGAGTCTCTCAAAGCCATGAGAATTTCCATTGATGAGTGCAAAGAAAGAACCGCTAGGATGCGTGCTAAGAAAGATTGTTTTATAAAAGTGTGTTCTTCTAGTTTCCATGATAATAAAGATGAAGATCTAAAAGTTATTGATGTGTCCCCTATTAAATCTTTGTTTTGCAATATGAATCTTGATATTGATGGGACTGAATATGATCCACCTTTACCTAGACGGTGTTCCAAGAATTCGGAGTCTTTAGATCTTGATGCTAAAATTGTTAAAAGTGGGATTGAAGAAGTAAAAACTTTAAATATTAATGAACCCACTATTTTGGATTTCAAGGAATTTAATTATGATAATTGCTCTTTGATAGATTGTATTTCCTTGTTGCAATCCGTGCTAAATTCTCCTCATGCTTATAGTCAAAATAAAGCTTTCACTAAACATATCGTTGATGCTTTGATGCAATCTTCTGAAGAAAAACTTGAGTTTCTATCCCCAGAAAACTTTATGATGAGTGGGAACCTACTACTAAAATTAAAATTAAATATCATGAATGCTATGCTTTGTGTGATTTGGGTGATAGTGTTTCCACGATTCCAAAGACTTTGTGTGATTTGCTAGGTTTCCGTGATTTTGATGATTGCTCTTTAAACTTGCACCTTGCGGATTCCACCATTAAGAAACCTATGGGAAGAATTAATGATGTTCTTATTGTTGCAAATAGGAATTATGTGCGAGTAGATTTTATTGTTCTTGACATAGATTGCAATCCTTCATGTCCTATTATTCTTGGTAGACCTTTCCTTAGAACGATTGGTGCAATTATTGATATGAAGGAAGGAAATATTAGATTCCAATTTCCGTTAAGGAAAGGCATGGAACACTTTCCTAGAAAGAAAATTAAATTAACTTATGAATCTATTATGAGAGCCACTTATGGATTGCCTACCAAAGATGGCAATACCTAGATCTATCCTTGCTTTTATGCCTAGCTAAGGGCGTTAAACGATAACGCTTGTTTGGAGGCAACCCAATTTTATTTTTATTCCTTGCGTTTTGCTTCTGTTTAGTAATAAATAAATTATCTAGCCTCTGTTTTGGTTGTGTTTTTTGTATTTAATTATTGTTTGTGCCAAGTAGAACCGTTGGGAAGACTTGGGGAAAGTCTTTTTAACCTTGCTGTAAAAAACAGAAAGTTTAGCGCTCACGAGAACTGCTGCCATTTTTATTTGGAAAGTGATATTTAGTTAATTATTTTTCATATGATTAATAGATAAATTACTCATGTCCAGCAATTTATTTTAGAATTTTTGGGGTTCCAGATCTTGCGTTAGATACATATTACTACAGACTGTTCTATTTTTGACAGATTCTGTTTTTCGTGTGTTGTTTGCTTATTTGGATGAATCTATGGCTAGTAAAATAGTTCATAAACCATTTAGAAGTTAGAATGCAGTAGATTTAACACAATATAAATAAATAATGAGTTCATTACAGTACCTTGAAGTGGTGTTTTGTTTTCTTTCGCTAACGGAGCTCACGAGATTTTCTACTTTAAGTTTTGTGTTGTGAAGTTTTCAAGTTTTGGGTGAAAGATTTGACGGATTACGGAACAAGGAGTGGCAAGAGCCTAAGCTTGGGGATGCCCATGGCACCCCAAGATAATCTAAGAACGCCTAAAATCCAAAGCTTAGGGATGCCCCGGAAGGCATCCCCTCTTTCGTCTACTTCCATCGGTAACTTTGCTTGGAGCTATATTTTTATTCGCCACATGATATGTGTTTTGCGTGGAGCGTCTTGTATGATTTGAGTCTTTATTTTTTAGTTTACCACAATCATCCTTGCTGTAAACACCTTTTGAGAGAGACACACATGATTTGGAAATTATTAGAATACTCTATGTGCTTCACTTATATCTTTCGAGTTATATAGTTTTTGCTCTAGTACTTCACTTATATCTTTTAGAGCACGGTGGTGGTTTTGTTTTATAGAAACCATTATTCTCTCATGCTTCACTTAGATTATTTTGAGAGTCTTAAATAGCATGGTAATTTACATAAATAATTCTAATATGCTAGGTATTCAAGACTAGTAAAAACTTTCTTATGAGTGTGTTGAATACTAAGAGAAGTTTGATGCTTGATGATTGTTTTGAGACATGGAGGTAGTAATATCAAAGTTGTGCTAGTTGAGTAGTTGTGAATTTGAAAAAAATACTTGTGTTGAAGTTTGCAAGTCCCGTAGCATGCACGTATGGTAAACGTTATGTAACAAATTTGAAACATGAGGTGTTCTTTGATTGTCCTCCTTATGAGTGGTGGTCGGGGACGAGCGATGGTCTTTTCCTACCAATCTATCCCCCTAGGAGCATGCACGTAGTGCTTGGTTTTTGATGACTTATAGATTTTTGCAATAAGTATGTGAGTTCTTTCTGACTAATGTTGAGTCCATGGATTGTACGCACTCTCACCCTTCCATCATTGCTAGCCTCTTCGGCATCGTGCATTGCCCTTTCTCACATTGAGAGTTGGTGCAAACTTTGCCGGTGCATCCAAACCCCGTGATATGATACGCTCTTTCACACATAAACATCCTTATGTCTTCCTCAAAACAGACACCATACCTACCTATTATGGCATTCCCATAGCCATTCCGAGATATATTGCCATGCAACTTTCCACCATTCCATTTATCATGACATGTTCATTATTGTCATATTGCTTTGCATGATCATGTAGTCGACATAGTAGTTGTGGCAAAGCCACCATTCATAATCCTTTCATACATGTCACTCTTGGTTCATTGCATATCCCGGTACACCGCCGGAGGCATTCATATAGAGTCATACTTTGTTCTAGTATCGAGTTGTAATCATTGAGTTGTAAATAAATAGAAGTGTGATGATCATAATTTTCTAGAGCATTGTCCCAAGTGAGGAAAAAAAGGAGAAATGCCATAAAAAGAGAAGGCCCAAAAAAATGAGAGAAAAAGAGAGAAGGGACAATATTATTATCCTTTTTACCACACTTGTGTTTCAAAGTAGCACCATAATCTTCATGATAGAGAGTCTTTTGTTTTGTCAGTTTCATATACTAGTGGGAATTTTTCATTATAGAACTTGACTTGTATATTCCAACAATGGGCTTCCTCAAATGCCCTAGGTCTTCGTGAGCAAGCAAGTTTGATGCACACCCACTTAGTTTCTTTTGTTGATCTTTCATATATTTATAGCTCTAGTGCATCCGTTGCATGGCAATCCCTACTCCTTGCATTAACATCAATTGATGGGCATCTCCATAGCTCATTGATTAGCCTCGTTGATGTGAGACTTTCTCCCTTTTTTGTCTTCTCCACATAACCCCCATCATTATATTCTATTCCACCCATAGTGCTATATCCATGGCTCACGCTCATATATTGCGTGAAGGTTGAAAAGGTTTGAGATTACTAAAGTATGAAACAATTGCTTGTCTTGTCATCGGGATTGTTCATGATGAGGGCATTCTTGTGTGACAAAAATGAAGCATGACTAAAATATATGATTTTGTAGGGATGAACTTTCTTTGGCCATGTTATTTTGAGAGGACATAATTTCTTAGTTAGTATGCTTAAAGCATTATTATTTTTATGTCAATATTGAACTTTTATCTTGAATCTTTCGGATCTGAATATTCATACCACAATTAAGAAGAATTACATTGAAAATATGCCAAGTAGCATTCCACATGAAAAAAAATCTGTTTTTATCATTTACCTACTCGAGGACGAGCAGGAATTAAGCTTGGGGATGCTTGATACGTCTCCAACGTATCTATAATTTTTTATTGTTCCATGCTATATTATATTATGTTTTGGACATTATTGGGCTTTATTATACACTTCTATATTATTTTTTGGGACTAACCTATTAACCGGAGGCCCAGCCCAGAATTGCTGTTTTTTTGCCTATTTTAGGGTTTCGCAGAAAAAGAATATCAAACGGAGTCCAAACGGAATGAAACCTTCAGGAACGTGATTTTTGGAACGAACATGATCCAGAGGACTTGGACCCTACGTCAAGACATCAACCAGGAGGCCACGAGGTAGGGGGCGTGCCTACCCCCCCCCCTCCCAGGCGTGCCCTCCACCCTTGTGGGCCCCTTGTTGCTCCACCGACGTACTCCTTCCTCCTATATAGACCTATGTACCCCCAAAGTACCAGATACGGAGCCAAAACCCTAATTCCACCGCCGTAACTTTCTGTATCCACGAGATCCCATCTTGGGGCCTATTCCGGAGCTCCGCCGGGGGGGCATCGATCACGGAGGGCTTCTACATCAACACCATAGCCTCTCTCCGATGAAGTGTGAGTAGTTTACCTCAGACCTTTGGGTCCATAGTTATTAGCTAGATGGCTTCTTCTCTCGTTTTGGATCTTAATACAAAGTTCTCCCCCTCTCTTGTGGAGATATATTCGATGTAATCTTCTTTTGCGATGTGTTTGTTGAGACCGATGAATTGTGGGTTTATGATCAAGTTTATCTATGAACAATATTTGAATCTCCTCTGAATTCTTTTATGTATGATTGGTTATCTTTGCAAGTCTCTTCGAATTATCAGTTTGGTTTGGCCTACTAGATTGATATTTCTTGCAATGGGAGAAGTGCTTAGCTTTGGGTTCAATCTTGCGGTGTCCTTTCCCAGTGACAGTAGGGGAAGCAAGGCACGTATTGTATTGTTGCCATCAAGGATAACAAGATGGGGTTTTCATCATATTGCATGAGTTTATCCCTCTACATCATGTCATCTTTCTTCAGGCGTTACTCTGTTCTTATGAACTTAATACTCTAGATGCATGCTGGATAGCGGACGATGTGTGGAGTAATAGTACTAGATGCAGACAGGAGTTGGCCTACTTGTCTCGGACGTGATGCCTATATACATGATCATACCTAGATATTCTCATAACTATGCTCAATTCTGTCAATTCCTCAACAGTAATTTTTTTACCCACCGTGAATACTTATGCTCTCGAGGGAAGCCACTAGTGAAACCTATGGCCCCCCGGGTCTATCTTCCATCATATTAATCTTCCAATACTTAGTTATTCCCTTTGCCTTTTATTTTACTTTGCATATTTATAATAAAAATACCAAAAATATTATCTTATCATATCAATCAGATCTCACTCTCGTAAGTGATCGTGTAAGGATTGACAACCCCTTATCGCGTTGGTTGCGAGGATTTATTTGTTTGTGTAGGTGCGAGGGACTCGTGCGTGGCCTCCTACTGGATTGATACCTTCATTCTCAAAAACTGAGGGAAATACTTACGCTACTTTGCTGCATCACCCTTTCCTCTGCAAGGGAAAACCAACGCAAGTGCTC
>NW_025234461.1:0-7045 GCF_018294505.1 Triticum aestivum | reverse complement strand
AGGTGCTCACAGTGAAGAACAATCTGTTGTCCCAAGAGCTGGAAAAGTGTCGGGCCCAGCTGACTAACGCTACCGCCAAACTGGAGAAATCCAAGATGGCAGCATCTGGTAATGTTCCCCTCTATCGAGAAAACATAATCATATACCAGGATTATTAATACTGGTGCAACTCTTATAGCAAAAGCACCGGATGTCGCGCAAGCCGGAGGTTCAGGAGCTCAAAGGCAACTGGCCGCGGGCGAACGCGTCCTGACAAAGGTCAGGGTGGAGAAGAACAAACTCCAAGATGCCAACACCAGGCTCGGCGAAGAGCTAAAAGATGTGCGAGCCCAGCTAGCTGACTCCGTGAAGGAAAATAAGAAGCTGCAAGGCGGCATATTTGGTATGTGTTCGGACTTACCTTTATATAGTTCGGCAAGTGAAGGAACTGACAGAATTATGTCTGTAGGTATATTGACGAGCCTTCCCGAAGAGGAGGTGTCCAGATCGTCGAGCGATCTGCTACAAGAGTTGTCACAAATGCACGAGCGAGCTCGACAGGCGATGCAAAGTATTGTTAAGGCTTTATGGCCATCCGACTCCCCTCCAGGAAGTATGGATGGGCTCGTACAGCTACTCTAGGGAGCGCGGCGGCACATCCGATTATGGAAAATATCGGCCTGCTAGGAAGGTGCGCGAGACGCCTGGGCAATGGTCAAAACATGGTATACCAAGCTCGACCCGAATCACATGGCCCGAGTCGGACCTGTAGGGTCAAATGGAGAAGAAATTCCCGTTAGCTTGGTATATGACCAGGTCCAAGTTGCCACCAAGTATTCCCAGCAGGATTGTAGGCTAGATAGCTTGTTAGATGGCATAGAATAAGAAGTGTTTGAGTCTAAGTGACTATGTACTTCATTTGACAAATTAATGTCTCTAGCTGAATTGTAAAAATGCTTGTCATGGCAGACCTTTTCGCTTCAACCTCTGGGCCCGAAGGTGCGGAGTGCTTCCGAATACCCGCTCGGTAATGTAAACCGGGGTACATGTAGAAGCCATGCGTAGGGGTCATAGTTTCTTGAACAGACAAGTATCCGGCTAGTTATGTTATATTACATTTTGATCGTACGAAACATCTTCCAGCGAGAATAGTTCCGTTAAGGGTTCCTTTCCCTGGGTAAGCATGCATTGATGTGCATGTCCAAACTATGTTTGAAAAACCACATCGTACATAACATTTGGGGGTCATAAAATGACAAGTAAAAACATCTTTAGTCTGCCGACCGAATATTCCCTTGAGAATGCTAGCTTTCGGCTTCACCCAGTCTGGGGTACACATCTGGATGACTCGGCAGTAACAATCGCAGAGGAGCTCCCTTTATGCCCTAGCCGAACTAGCGGGAACATAGGGCATAAGCACAGGAGCCAGGCAACCCATCTTGGCCAAAACTTAAGTCATATCGATGCATATAATGGCGAAGAAAAGGTACATACGTGAAAAAGACACATATGTGGTGCGCTAGGTGCTCGGAAAGTAATAATAATAAGCTTCTGTACAAGAAGCCCCCAGGTATAATTGACATACATATTACGAATTGTATGCATTTGTGGGTGTACGGTCGAGCCGTACAAGAGCTTTACAGCTTAATAAATAAAAGTGAAAAGAGAGGAAAAATAAATAAAGGGAAAAAAGGGGAAAAGGAGACAAACGAAGAGTCTGGCACTAGGCATAGAATCTTCAGAGTCTATCCGCGTTCCATTGGTTCGGCTCCAGGTAGTTGTCTAATGCATCACGCAGGCGGTATGCTCCTTTGGTGAGAACTTCGTCGATGATGAAGGGACCCTCCCACTTGGGCTTGATCCTTTTTCTTCTCCGGCAAGCATAGAACGAGTTCACCAATGTTATAAGTCTTGGCCCGTACTTCTCTGCTTTGATATCTATGAGCCTGTTGTTGATAAAATGCGGAACGGGCCTTAGCGACGTCGCGCTCCTCCTCTAGGTCATCTAAGCTATCCTGCCGATCTAGCTCGGCATCTCTCTCTTCATACATGCGCACTCGAGGTGAGTCATGAATAATGTCGCAGGCTAACACAGCCTCTGTGTCGTACACCATGAAGAAATGTGTATATCTGGTAGAATGGTTGGGCGTGGTCCGCAGCCCCCAGAGTACGGAGTCGAGCTCCTCCACCCAGTGCTTGTCTGATTCTTTCAAATACAGCACTAACCTGGGTTTGATGCCGCTCATATTAAGACTGTTAGCTCGTTTGACTTGACCGTTGGTTTGTGGGTGGTATACGGAGGCATAATCGAGCTTGATGCCTAGATTAGCACACTAGGCTTTCACCTCATCGGCTATGAAATTTGAGCCGTTGTCAGTGATAATGTTGTATAGAACACCATAATGGTGCACAACGCCGGATATAAAATCTATCACTGGCCCAGCTTCGGCTGTTTTGACTGGTTTGGCCACTATCCACTTAGTGAATTTATCCACCATGACCAACAGGTATTTTTTCTTGTGGCTTCCCCCTTTAAGGGTTCCAAGCATATCAAGCCCCAGACCGCAAAAGGCCATGTGATGGGGATTGTTTGTCGAGCGGTGGGTGGCATATGGCTTTGGTTGGCGAAAAGCTGGCATCAGACGCAATGTTGGATGAGGTCCTGCGCGACTGCTTGGGCCGTTGGCCAATAGAAACCTGTACGGAATGCCTTGCTTACGAGGGCCCGAGCCGCGGCGTGGTGACCGCCGAGACCGGCATGAATTTCAACCAAGAGCTGCCGCCCTTCCTCCTCGGAGATACATCTTTGAAGTGCTCCGGTAGAGCTTTTCTTACAGAGTTCTCCCTCGTGAACCTTGTAGGCTTTAGAGCACCGCACAATGCAGCATGCCTCATTCAGATCCTCAGAAAGCTCTCACCTATTAAGGTAGGCCAAGAAGGGTTTGGTCCATGGGGCGATGACTGCCATGATGATATGGGCCGACGGTGTAATTTCGGTGGCTGAGCCCCCAATGATATCGGTGTGTTCGGAATCTGGGGTTGTATCCGGATCCGGATTGGTATTACCGCTCTCCCCTTGCCACACCACGGATGGCTTAAAAATCCTTTCTAGAAAGATGTTAGGTGGGACGGGGTCACGCTTAGCGCTGATGCGAGCAAGGATCCGCTGCTTGATTACTTTCTCGAGCCACATGGTGAAACTCGAGCCCCTCGAACCGAGCCGGCATTTTGAGAACGGCGTCACGGTAAGCCGCCATCTTCGGATATTTGGCATCGAAATCTCCATTTATTTGAGATATTGCGAGGTTTGAATCCCCGCATACTTCCAGGCGTTGTATGCCCATGGAGACGGCCACCCGAAAAGACCATGCAATAAGGCTTCGTATTCGGCTGCATTGTTGGAGTCCGTGAACAATATTTGTAGGACGTACTAAACAGTATCTCCTGTAGGGGATGTTAGGAAAACGCCTGCCCCTACGCCTGCCAGCATTTTAGAGTCGTCGAAGTGCATGATCTAGTTGGAGTACGTGCCGGACTCTTTAGGGAGTTCGGCTTCTGTCCATTCGACGATGAAGTCAGCCAATACTTGAGATTTAATGGCCCTGCGCGGTTTGTATGATATGTCGAATGGAAGGAGCTCAATGGCCCACTTGGCAATCTGGCCCGTAGCGTCGCGGTTGTTTATTATGTCATTGAGAGGTACTTCGAAGGCCACGGTAATTGAACACTCTTGAAAGTAGTGTCGTAGCTTCCAAGATGCCATAAAAACCGCGTATGCTATTTTTTGGTAATGAGGGTGTCAGGATTTGCATGGTGTGAGGACAGTGGATACGTAGTATACCTGCTTCTGGAGTGGGAATTTGTGTCTGTCCTCCTCTCGTTCGACAATGAGCACCGCGCTCATGACTTGGTGTGTGGCCGATATGTATAATAACATGGGTTCACCGACGTTTGGCGCGGCCAGGATTGGGTTGCTCGCTAGAAGAGCCTTTATTTCTTCTAATCCGGCTGTTGCCGCATCCGTCCACTCGAAGTGTTCGATGCGTCGGAGAAGGCGATACAGTGGCAATGCCTTTTCTCCTAGTCTGGAGATAAAGCGGCTTAGAGTTGTCACACATCCAGATAATTTTTGGACTTGTTTAAGGTCTGTTGGTGTAGCCAACTATGACAAAGCTCGGATTTTAGCTGGGTTTGCCTCAGTTCCTCTATTGGAAATGATGAAGCCCAGAAGCTTTCCAGTGGGAACACCGAAAACACACTTTTCCGGATTAAGGTTGATGTCATATGTTCGGAGGTTGTCAAATGTGAGACGCAGATCGTCTATTAAGGACTCGGCGTGCCTGGTTTTGATGACTACGTCATCCAAGTATGCTTCAACTGTCTTGCCGATTTGTTTTTCCAGGCATGTTTGAATCATGCATTGATAGGTGGCACCGGCATTTTTTAGCCCGAAAGGCATAGTGTTGAAGCAGAAAGGCTCGTATGGGGTGATAAATGCCGTTGCGGCTAGATTGGACTCCTTCATCTTGATTTGATGGTATTCGGAGTATGCGTCGAGGAAACATAGTGAGTCGTGTCCTGCGGTAGCATCAATGATCTGATCAATGCGGGGGAGGGGAAAGGGATCCTTAGGGCAAGCCTTGTTGAGGTCTTTGAAATCGATGCATAGGCGCCAGGATTTATCCTTCTTTGGTACCATCACCAGGTTTGCTAGCCAGTCCAGGTGTTTTATCTCTCTGATGAATGCAGCCTCGAGTAACTTGGCTAGCTCCTCTCCCATGGCTTGTCGTTTGGGTTCGGAAAAGCGCTGTAATGTTTGCTTGACCGGCTTGTATCCCTTCAGTATGTTTAGGCTATGTTCGGCCAGTCTGCGTGGGATTCATGTTATATCAGAAGGGTGCCAGGCAAATATGTCCCAGTTTTCACGTAGAAACGCCCGCAGTGCGGCGTCGACCGTGGGATCCAGCTGTGACCCAATGGATGCTATCTTTGTGGAGTCCGTTGGGTGGACCCAGAATTTGACTATTTCATCTGCTGGTTTAAAGGAGGTGGATTTGGATCGCTTGTCGAGTATCATGTCGTCCATACCCACCGTGAAGCGCAATGCAGTTAATTCTTCGGCCGCGAGGGCTTCAGACAATGCCTCAAGGGCTAAGGTAGCGGGTTTTTTTTCGGTGTGGAGTGCTATGTCCGGATCACTGGCAAGAGTGATGATTCCATTGGGCCCGGACATCTTGAGCTTCATGTACCCGTAATGGGGTATAACTTGGAAGCTTGCAAATGCATCTCACCCTAAAAGGGCGTGATATCCACTATTAAAAGGGGCCACCTGAAAGGTTATCTCTTTGCACCGATAGTTCTCCGGCGTGCCGAATACCACATCGAGTGTGATTTTTCCCGCACATTGTGCCTCCCGACTAGGAATACTTCCTCGAAAGGTCGTGCTGCTTTGCTCAATGCGGCTCCTGTCTATTTCCATTTTGTCAAGAGTTTCCTCATAAATGAGGTTTAGTCCGCTTCCGCCGTCCATGAGAACTTTGGTAAATCGAAAACCGTCCACAATTGGACTAATGACCAGTGCAGCAGGTACCCGGACTGTTCTGAATTTTGGTTCATCACTGGCATTGAAAGTTATGGTGGTGTCGTTTTAGGTGCTTATTGCTGCAACATGGCAGACTTTGGCAAGGCCGCGGAGTGTACTTTTGCTCCTATTATTTGAGGCGAAAGTCTCGAAGACTGTCTACACTATATGGTTGTTGTCTTATGTGGGATGTTGCTCTGCGGTATTTTTGATGAGGAGATCCTCGCCGCTCTTGGCCACCTGCCGGAGTATCCAACATGCTCTAAGGCTGTGGGTTGGTACGGTATTCAGTGTTGTTTGTATCTAGCATGGCCTATCGAGCCATCCCTCTAGGACAGTTCCGCGCCCCATAATGGGCTTTGATTTTTTGGTTACTGGATCGGGCGACCGACGAGGGTGCACCCTTTTTGTCAGGATGAGGGGTTTAGTGGAAACCGGTGGCTCCCAAGAGGTTGCCTGAGTTTTCCAGGCGCTTTCCATTATGCAGTACTTCTGTACTATGGTTCTCAGGTCTGCAAAGTGTGATACGTGACGACGATTGATTGCATTGAGGATTCCCTCGTCCGTACAGTTTTTCCAGAATAATGAGATTGCGTCTTCATCATGGGAGTCTTTGATCTTGTCCTTGACAAGGAGGAATCTAGCCCAAAAGTGATGGACCGTTTCCCGGGACTGCTGTCTGATGTGGGTAAGATCACTTATATCTGTGTGGGTGGGTAGATTTAAGTCCGAACCCTGACCCAATCTGGGATCCGGAGATTGAGAAACTTCCGAGCTTAACAGCTTTGGCTCCAGAATATCCACCAGTTTTTCAGGCCCACATTCCAATTCCAAGTTCGGAGTATGGGGCAAGTCTTCCCGCGGGTGAGTATCTGGATCTGTGAGCCCGGAGATCCGAGCATAGTTCATCCTCAACATAGGGGAAGAGTCGTCGCACTGCTCCTCCAATACCGCTATCTGATGGGTGATCGGTGGAGATTCAATTTCTCTCTAATCGGGTTTAAGCCCAATCCGATCGTAGTCCATAACGGCTACCAAGGTAGTGATGCAATCCAGGAGTTCATTTATGGATGATAACTCCATCAGATCCATCTGTTCGGAGTATTCTGAGCTGACGCGGAGGCGATTTTCGATGACACGAGAAGTCATCGTCGGCCCGACGGCCGAACAGGCAACCATGGTAAAGCCGCCCAGCCAGAGGGTTTGGCCTGAGGCCAGAACTCCCCCGGAGGTGATGTTGTTCCTGATAACAAGGCGAGCCATCAAACCTATCTTCGACGTCATAGCGGAACTCTCAATGAAAGTACCAATGTCGGTGTCAAAACCGGCGGATCTCGGGTAGGGGGTCCCGAACTGTGCGTCTAAGGTTAATGGTAACAGGAGGCGGGGGACACAATGTTTACCCAGGTTCGGGCCCTCTCTAAGGAGGTAATACCCTACTTCCTGCTTGATTGATCTTGATGAATATGAGTATTACAAGAGTTG